>NC_090650.1:382006941-382306941 GCF_040937935.1 Hyperolius riggenbachi
TCCAAAGTGTGGGAATCTCATCCTACAAAGTGAATCAACCTCCAAGTCAGCTAGCTAATTGTGCAAGCTGTTAGTCTGTATTTCTCCTGTCTGGCTCTCGGGGAAATTGCTGATTTTGCTAAAAGTCAAGCTGAAGACGTGTCTGACACTTCTGCTGCCCGGCGGATCAACTGCATACACATCACCATGGCAACAGGGACGGGAGCCCTCTGCTGCGCATGCGCACTGTCCCAGATTCAAACATATTGTATGGCTCTCACAGAATTACATTTTAAAATATGTGGTTTATGGCTCTCTCAGCCAAAAAGGTTCCTGACCCTGCTCTAGAACGATCTGTCTAATGTGAACGGTAACATGAAAGTCAGTAGACTTTCATGTTACCTTTCTTACCGCATCCTAGGTGCGTTCTGTCAAAACTGACAGGACCGCTCCTAGCGTGAAAGAGCCCTCAGTGAACTGAAGCAACATTTTTCGGTACATTACCAAACTATTACCACATGAGTGGAAATCTAAGTGAATAAGGGGGAAAAAAGGTCTAAAATACAGTATTTTACAGACCTATTTTTTTTTTTTTTACTAAAGAGCCCTCAGTGAATTGAAGCCAATGTCTCTTATTTCCCAACCTTCGGTTTCTTTTAAGCTCGATGATTACACCAGAAAAAAAATAAAATAAAAACTGGCCATACCCCTGCAGATCATCCACTATGAGGTCCAACACTGCGCGCATAATCAGAAGCGCTGTGGGTGAGGCCAGGTCACACAGCTGAATGCAGAGCCGCCTGATCATGTGCAGAAGAGGCTGGCAAGTAGTTCCAGCGAAGGACTTCACAATATCCTGGAGCAGCTTGGAATGCCCGTGAAGGTGCATGCTCCACAGCTTCCTGGTGTTCAGAGCCACTGCTATGTCCTGTGCTTCCAGGGCCTGAAAGACAATATAAATCATCAATCATTCCTGGCTTACTTAGGATGAATGCCCATTATTATGGTTCACCAAGCCTGAGCCTTTTACCTGAGTTGTCTGCATAGGAAGAGGGAAAGGTAAAAGCTCTGACAGTATGATGAGTCCAGAGAAGAAGCCTTCAGGTATTTTTAAGACAGAAGAAAGGACTTCTTTGAGCATTAATGACCATGTGTTATTAGCCAGTGTTTCCTCTGAGATAGTCATCTGCTCATTCACTCCTTGTGTAAAAGTCAATAAGATGTCTACAATGTCATTCTGGATCTTCTGCTCCTCTCCATCCAGCCTTCCAGAAAGAGGTATGGAGCAGAGGAGCATGTGCAAGGTGACCAGTGTGGACGGAACACGCATGTCTTTGAATTCAAAAGAGCCACCTCGCAGCAGCTCTGTCAGCATTGTCTTTAGCAGAGAGAGCGTGCAGCGGGCCACAGAGATGGTGATCACTCTGTATAAGGTGGTTCCAAGGTTCACATGGAGTCTCCATGGTTGGATGAGGATGGAGTTCATTTTCTGCAAGATTTTGATGAAGGTGTCCATTCCCTCAGCTGAGAAAAGCTGAATGACGGCAAGATTCCACTTCAGATCTTTCTGTTGTCCTGAATAAGAATGACATAAGACTACATTAAGAGACCTTCCATATCAATGCTAAAAAAATAAAATTGCACACTTCCAGTTACCCAAGTAGGAAGCACTGCTCATACTCACACAGAAGAAAAACATGACTGAGCATTTAAAATAGCGTTAAGTCTTCTGTACACAAAAAGTAACTGGATGGGTTGAATATTTTCAAAACAAGTAATTAAGGGTTACCCACTAAAATTAGGTGCCACCATAGATTGCAATGCAAAATTGTGGCTATGTCCACTAGATGGCGCTGAATACGCAAAGAAAGCTGAAACACAGCTTTCTTTGCAGAAACAAAAGTAAAAGTTAGTGGGTTTTTTTTTTTTTTTTACACTTTTAAAGAATGATCTCTGCTGCTCGTTACAGCAGAGATAATTAGTTAATAAGGCACTTAGATTGGCTTTGGGAACATGCGTTCCCATTCACCAATCTGTCCTCTAACTGCTGCCACTGGGGGCAAGTATGCGTGCACACACCGCTCATAAACATCAACAGACGGGTATCTAAACCAATGGGACAATAAGTGAAGTTCGGAGGGGCGTGGATATACTTCCTTTTGTTCTGTGTGATGGAAAAACAGTTGATATAGCTATTTTATGCGTCTGAACTGTATGAATGCTAGCTGCATTATTGATATGACTGCTGTTCCACTTCTTATTCTATTGTGCTTTGGATGGATTGTGGCACAGTCTTATTTTGTGTGTTCAATAAAAGTCCAGATTTGAAGACTGAAATTTCACTGACATGAATGCTGTGGATTGAGCTCCCATACAGAGAAATGATGACATTATGCCTGTCCATCCTGCTGTGAGAAGTATTTGAAGAAGAACCACACAGATTAATTGACATACCCTGAACAGGCGTTGGTGGGCATGCCACGTGACAGAGAATCCTCAGTGCAGTTAGCAGTCCTACACCCTCCGGGGCCATCAAATTGTCAACATTCTAAAACGGATGAAAAGGTTTTAAGATGAGTACAATTTTACAACATGAACACAAATATATGACTGATAAAGACAGATACCACCTACCCAGGTTAGTTTTAAAGCAGACTCCTAATGCAATTACTTAGATAAAATACAGTGAAATATCACTTCTGTTGATAAATAAGCAAGCCATTCATTTATTGTTAGGATTATTGGTACATAATATTTTCGATTGCTAAGAGTATATAATGAAAATTTAAATGCACAGCTACTCCACACTAAACTGTTAAAGTGGGATTGAACTCTGAAATCAAATTCAATAAAAACGTGTTTGCCTACCTTTTATTACCCATACAGTTATATTTGCTTTTGTGCATAACTATTATCGTCAGTTTACAAATTATAGGTTCCGAAAGTACAGTTTATCTGCTCTGAAAGCTGCCATTGCCATTTATTGCATAGCTGCTGTATTTATATATTATAATGTATCTCCTGCGAATTTGTCTCTGTACACTTTCCGCATGTGTTCAGCTAATTCACTGCTAGGAATGTTTACTAATAGTGGCTGATAAAGAAACAGAATGTAATTATTACTGCAACTTTGGATTTAGAGCCAAGCTTCCCACTGAAGAAGAATATGCTGTGTTTATTTGTTGGAATGCTGTTCTGCAGCAAATTTTTTTCTGGTAATAGGTTTTATGCTGTAAAGAATTGTTTAGAGCAAAAAGGAGACGCCAAAGTATGAAAATATTTCATACCACTTTCAGGATGCTGTTAAAATTGGAAGGTTCAGAGCAGCTGAACTCAGTTAAAGCAGGTGTGGAAAATAAGCAACAATAACCTCTACTTTGTGCAGCAAGAAAAGTAATGCAACTTGGGCTTACAGTCAATTTAGGAAATTCATATCTGGCTGCAAATTTAAATGAAAAGATATTTTTTAAGAACGTTAAATTGCAAGGAAAAAAAAATGTACAACCATGATACATGTAGTATGTACACAGCGAATGTTTTGTAAAAGTATATTTTCACTTTACCAGTGAATCCAGCTATGCCCAGCTTCCCTGCTCCAGAATTAAGAAGCTGGGAAGGCATACACACATCTCAACTATGGGTTTTACTTTAGGACAAAGGAGATGTGCATACAACAAGGCTTTCTGTAGCTCACAAAAAGGTGGTGTGAGCAACTGTACTCAACTGCACAGAAAAGATCACTGCATAGTTGCAACAAGCACAGCTACACAAATGATTTTTTTTTTAGTTTGAGGAGGTTTTTTTTTTGAAAGCTAATATTTCGAATATAAACTACTCAATACGATTTCAGTCATAATGTGCCTTGTCCGGGTTTAAGGTGCGTACACACATGCGACTATAGTCGTTTGTAACGATCGTTCCCCGATCTTTACCAACTACGATCGTTACAAAAAACGAACCACAGACTATTAAGGCAAACGACGAACGAGCCAAATCGCTACAAAAGAAAGTTCTGTCTCGGCGGATTTTAACCAACGACGATCGTTTGCAAAAGTAGTACATCGTTGGAAATGGTCGTTCGTACTAGGCTTGACATGCGCATTTCACAATTTCTCTGTGAAACTTCTCATTTTTATGCGCAGGCGCAATAGTTGCTTTACGTGATGTAACGTTCGTTCTAACGATCAGATCGTTACACACTTTTTTAAACTATCTTTACATAGGTCGTTCTTTCATCAATTAAAAGTTCGTTCGTCGTTCTCAACGAACGATCGTTGTCGCATGTGTGTACGTAGCATTAGTCTGGCATTTAACTTTTCCACGGAACATGGTGTATGAGGCCCCTTTGACGCATACACATTGCGTCAGGGTACGCTCCGCCTCCTCCACTCCCGATGACAAAGACTCTGCAGTGTGTTGCTGAGTGTTACCACGTGGCAGGCATGTGCATTGGAGTCTATGGCACCACAACATTCTAGATTGTTGCAGTCGGGGTGCAGAGTACATGCGCCGATCGGCAGAAAACCAGTGACGTACTTCCTGTCTAGCAGGGGGCAATCTAGCATGTCAATGGTGGGGGGGTGGAGCTATGCATATTATCCGTCGACACACTGTTGCAGAGTAATGTGCAAGGGGAAATGGTGCGGGGCAATTGTCTTGCCCCAGGCTCCCATACCGCAGGACACTCGCACTGCACCATGGCCCATACGCAATTCACTTTTTCTCCTTAGTTTTCCCCAAGTTGATATTTTCACACCATGTCTAAACATGCATACTAAACCCCCAGCAAGCAAGAAAGTGCACAAAACCATTTTACAGTAGTTTTTCTACTACTTTTGGTACTTTTTTTCAGTTGTAAACTGCTGAAAAGTTATACTAATAGAAGATAAAAATTATCACCTAGGAGAAAAGTGAATTGCATATGGGCCCATTATGTGAAACCATCCTTAACCTCCTTGCCGGTTATCCCGAACTCAGTTCGGGGTAACCTGCGCAGGAGGATTGCTCAGGCCCCGCTGGGCCGATTTGCATAATTTTTTTTTTTGTTACAAGCAGCTAGCACTTTGCTAGCTGCTTGTAACTTCCGATCGCCGCCGAGCCGCTCCCCCCCGCCCCAGACCCCTGCGCTGCCTGGCCAATCAGTGCCAGGCAGCGTTGAGGGGCGGATCGGGATTCCCCATGACATCTGTGACGTCATCCCGCCCCGCCGCCATGGCGACCGGGGAAGCCCTGCAGGAAATCCCGTTCTTAACGGGATTTCCTGCATACTCTGATCGCCGAAGGCGATCGGAGTGGGTGAGGGGATGCCGCCGCTCAGCGGCTATCATGTAGCGAGGCCTCGGCTCGCTACGTGATTTAACCATTTCCGGACCGCAGTGATAGAGATCTACGCCCTGTTTTGATGGGCTCCTGGCTGGCAAGGCGTAGATCTCTATCACCGGCGCCGCCGCTCCCCGCCGCGATCGCGCGCACCGAACCGGCTGCACTTAGCTGTCTTATGACAGCTAAGGCTTCCGGGTATCGGCAGGAGCCGTCACTGATTGGCTCCCTGCCGTGTGATCGCTGTGAGCCAATCACAGCGATCACCCTCCGAAAGGCAACATAGTTGCCGTTCCGCCTCCCTCTCCGCCTCCCTCTCCCTGTCACTGTGGATCTTGTGTGACAGGGAGAGACGCACAGCCTGCAGCCGTGACAGGCTGTGCGATTTTAGTGTAAAAATAAACTTTTTTCCAGCTCTCCCCCCCCCATGTATCCCTTGATCCCCTCCCAACCACCTATATATAGATCTATATATATATATATATAGATCTATATATATATATATATATAGATCTATATATATATATAGATCTATATATATATAGATCTATATATATATAGATCTATATATATAGATCTATATATATATAGATCTATATATATATAGATCTATATATATATAGATCTATATATATATAGATCTATATATATATAGATCTATATATATATATATATATATAGATCTATATATATATAGATCTATATATATATAGATCTATATATATATATAGATCTATATATATATAGATCTATATATATATATAGATCTATATATATATATATATATATATATATATATAGATCTATATATATATATAGATCTATATATATATAGATCTATATATATATAGATCTATATATATATAGATCTATATATATATAGATCTATATATAGATAGATCTATATATAGATAGATCTATATATAGATAGATCTATATATATATATATATATATATATATATATATATATATATATATATATATATATATATATATATATATATATATATATATATATTACTGGATTGTGATTTTAAACACTTGCCGGCCGCCCCTACCTAGGGGCGGCGGCAAAGTGGAGCCCGCAACGACCGCGCAATACGCCGATCGGCGGCGGCTCGTTGCGGACTAGCTGCCGGGGATCGCACGCTGGATGTGCCCACCCGCGACGTCAACCCGCCAGCCAATTAGCAGCGGCGGCGGGTTGTTAACCCCCGATCTTCCGCATGTAAAGCGGATAATACGCTTTGTAATGTATACAAAGCGTATTATACAGGCTGCCTCCTGCCCTGGTGGTCCCAGTGATTGAGGGACCACCAGGGCAGGTTGCAGCCCTCCTAGTAAGTACCCAAGCACACTGATCCTGCCCCCTGATCGCCCACTGCACCCATCAGACCCCCCCTGCCCACCCCTGGGACACCTGTTTGCACCCAATCACCCCCCTAATCACCCATTAATCACTCCCTGTCACTATCTCAACGCTATTTTTTAGATTAGGTCCTAAACTGCCCCCCTGGGGGCTCCTGAACACACCCCCCCACACCCTTAGATCCTCCCTAGACCCTCCCCCCTGTGTACTGTATACATCTATTCTTCCCTATAATCACCCACTGATCACCTGTCAATCACCCATCAATCACCCCCTGTCACCACCTGTCACTGCCACCCATCAGATCAGACCCTAACCTGCCTTTTGTGGGCACCTGATCACCCACCCACACCCTCAGATTGCGTGCAGACCCACCCTCAGATCACCTCTGAAAGTGCATTGTTTACATCTGTTCTCCCCTCTAATCATCCACTGATCACCCATCAATCACCCCGTCACCACCTGTCACTGCTACCCATCAGATCAGACACTAATCTGCCCCTTGCGGGCACCCAATCACCTGCCCACACCCTAAATTAGCCCCCCAGACCCCCTCTGATCAACTCGCCAGTGCATTGCTTGCATATATTCTCCTCTGTAATCACCTACTGATCACCTATCAACCACCCCGTCACCCCCTGTCACCACCTGTCACTGCTACCCATCAGATCAGGCCCTAATATGCCCCCTGCGGGCTTCTGATCACCCGGCCAAACCCTCACCCGCCCCACCGCAGTGACAGAAATTTTTTTTCTGATCACTGCTGGTACGACTTAATTGCCATGTCCAGGTCATGATTTGAGAACATTCCTGCACTTCAGTGCCAATACAACCTGTCATCTAAGAAGCCACCCTGCTTATGACCGGTTCCACAAAATTCGGCCCCTCATAGACCACCTGTCATCAAAATTTGCAGATTCTTATACCCCTGAACAGTCATTTTGAGGCATTTGGTTTCCAGACTACTCCTCGTGGTTTTGGGCCCCTAAAATGCCAGGGCAGTATAGGAACCCCACAAGTGACCCCATTTTAGAAAGAAGACACCCCAAGGTATTCCGTTAGGTGTATGACGAGTTCATAGAAGATTTTATTTTTTGTCAAAAGTTAGCGGAAATTGATTTGTATTGTTTTTTTTCACAAAGTGTCATTTTCCACTAACTTGTGACAAAAAATAAAATCTTCTATGAACTCACCATACACCTAACGGAATACCTTGGGGTGTCTTCTTTCTAAAATGGGGTCACTTGTGGGGTTTCTATACTGCCCTGGCATTTTAGGGGCCCTAAACCGTGAGGAGTAGTCTAGAAACCAAATGCCTCAAAATTACCTGTGAATAGGACGTTGGGCCCCATAGCGCACCTAGGCTGCAAAAAAGTGTCACACATGTGATATCGCCGTACTCAGGAGAAGTAGTATAATGTGTTTTGGGGTGTATTTTTACACATACCCATGCTGGGTGGGAGAAATCTCTCTGTAAAGGGACAATTGTGTGTAAAAAAAATCAAAACATTTTAATTTACAGAGATATTTCTCCCACCCAGCATGGGTATGTGTAAAAATACACCCCAAAACACATTATACTACTTCTCCTGAGTACGGCGATACCACATGTGTGACACTTTTTTGCAACCTAGGTGCGCTAAGAGGCCCAACGTCCTATGAGTACCTTTAGAATTTCACAGGTCATTTTGAGGCATTTGGTTTCTAGACTACTCCTCACGGTTTAGGGCCCCTAAAATGCCAGGGCATTATAGGAACCCCACAAGTGACCCCATTTTAGAAAAAAGACACCCCAAGGTATTAAATTAGGTGTATGGGGAATTCATAGAAGATTTTATTTTTTGTCACAAGTTAGTGGAAAATGACACTTTGTGAAAAAAACAATAAAAATCAATTTCCGCTAACTTGTGAAAAAAAAATGAAATCTTCTATGAACTCCCCATACTACTAACGGAATACCTTGGGGTGTCTTCTTTCTAAAATGGGGTCACTTGTAGGGTTCCTATACTGTCCTGGCATTTTAGGGGCCCTAAACCGTGAGGAGTAGTCTAGAAAATAAATGCCTCAAAATGACCTGTGAAATCCTAAAGGTACTCATAGGACTTTGGGCCCCTTAGCGCAGTTAGGGTGCAAAAAAGTGTCACACATGTGGTATCGCCGTACTCAGGAGAAGTAGTATAATGTGTTTTGGGGTGTATTTTTACACATACCCATGCTGGGTGGGAGAAATATCTCTGTAAATGGACAATTGTGTGTAAAAAAATCAAAAGAAATCTCATTTACAGAGATATTTCTCCCACCCATCATGGGTATGTGTAAAAATACACCCCAAAACACATTATACTATTTCTCCTGAGTAAGGCGATACCACATGTGTGACATTTCTTTTGCAGCCTAGGTGCGCTAAGGGGCCCAAAGTCCTATGAGCACCTTTAGGCTTTACAGGGGTGCTTACAATTTAGCACCCCCCAAAATGCCAGGACAATAAACACACCCCACAAATGACCCCATTTTGGAAACTAGACACTTCAAGGTATTCAGAGAGGGGCATGGTGAGTCCGTGGCAGATTTCATTTTTTTTTGTCACCAGATAGCAGAAATGGAAACTTTTTTTTATTTATTTTTTTTGTCACAAAGTGTCATTTTCCGCTAACTTGTGACAAAAGATAAAATCTTCTATGAACTCACCATGCCTCTTAGTGAATACTTTGGGGTGTCTTCTTTCCAAAATGGGGTCATTTGGGGGGTATTTATACTATCCTGGAATTCTAGCACCTCATGAAACCTGACAGGTGCTCAGAAATGAGAGAGATGCTTCAAAATGGGAAAATTCAATTTTTGCACCATAGTTTGTAAACGCTATAACTTTTACCCAAACCAATAAATATACACTGAATGGGTTTTTTTTAATCAAAAACATGTTTGTCCACATTTTTCGCGCTGCATGTATACAGAAATTTTACTTTATTTGAAAAATGTCAGCACAGAAAGTTAAAAAAATCATTTTTTTGCCAAAATTCATGTCTTTTTTGATGAATAGAATAAAAAGTAAAAATCGCAGCACCAATCAAATAGCACCAAAAGAAAGCTGTATTAGTGACAAGAAAAGGAGGTAAAATTCATTTAGATGGTAGCTTGTATGACTGAGCAATAAACCATTTAAGCTGCAGTGGTCTAAATGGAAAAAAGGCTCTGGTCCTTAAGGGTGAAAAGACTGCGGTCCTTAAGTGGTTAAAAAAAACAAACAAAAAAAAAAAAACCTCCTGTGCTGCCTCCTTGCCGGAGGAATTGAACCGGCAAGGAGGTTAAGGACCCACCACCCATTATATAAACTTTGTCTGAATACACAGTAGAGAGGTGGGTCCTGTATGTGTTAGCACCAATGCGCAAGAAAATTAACCCAGTGTGCTCTGCTCCCCAGAATTTTTTTTCCAGCTGGGTGGCATGAAAAAGTAGCTGGATGGGGTGCTAGGGGGAATGCAGGGCCTGTGCAACTCTGCTTACAGCATAGGAGGAGGCGAGCCGATGACAGCCGTGTGCTGACCAAAATTAGCCGGGTGGAGCACCCAGCTAAAAGAGCCTGGGGAGAACACTGTTACCCGCTAGGGCAGTGATCTGCAAACTTGGCTCTCCAGCTGTTAAACTACAAGTCCCACAATGCATTGCAGGAGTCTGACAGCCACAGTCATGATTCATAAGGACAAATGCATTGTGGGACTTGCAGTTAGCTGGAGAGCTAAGTTTGCAGATCACTGCCCTAGGGTACGTCCACACATCACTCCCTCACAAGTGCTTAAAGGGAACCTTAACTGAGAAGGATATGGATGTTTCCTTTTAAACACCAGTTGCCTGACTCTCCTGCTGAACTCTTTGGCTGCCGTTGTTTCAGGTGTGTGATTCAGCCACAAGCATGCAGCTAATCCAGTCTGACTTCAGTCAGAGCACCTGATCTGCATGCTTGTTGGGGGCTGTGACTAAAAAGCATTAGAGACACAGAATCAGCAGGAGAGTCAAGCATCTGGTGTTATTTTAAAAGGAAAAATCCATAACCATCTCAGTTTAGGTTCCCTTTAATGCAGACAAGTGACTGCAGATATTCAATGTATGCAATCGGTAAGATTTAAAAAATGACAGCTTCGCAGTTGACCAGTAAACTAACTACATACTGCGATTAGTACATTAGAGAACCCTGTGAACAGTTGTTCTCTTAGAAATGGATAAAGGCATGTTCAGGGAGATGTACATATAGGAATACAAATATTTCTATCACTTACCAGTTTAATGTAATCAATTAGACTAGGGATGCAGTTAATCTCAAAGCGAATACTTTTCAAAGGCTCCAACCATTTGGCAAGTTCTGTAAAAGAAAACAAAAACTGCTCATAGTGGAAACTTAAAAACAATTACTAAAATCTTGAGCTGATGAAATGCTTAAAAACCCTGAAATGCCAGGTTCAGCTGCTGGTATGGACACTATGCTGAGTTTGTATCTTGTCACTGTATTTACATGTGTATCATCTGGGCAATCTGGTTCCCTCCATCTCAAAAACATACTGGTAGGTTAACTAGCTTCCCCTAAAGTGGACCTGAACTCTTGCAAAGGACAGAAGGAAAAAAGAGACATGTACCCGGTATGTAGGTAGAGAGTTTAGCCTGTCTAATCCCCCCCCCCCCTCGCCCCATCTGTGACTAATCACAAGTATAATTTGATCTCTCAGCTGTGTCAACTCAGAAATCTTGGATACCTCAGCAGAGCAGCTAATTTGTAAACACAGGATTTTAACCCTATGTCTGCTTCCATAAAAGCAGGAACTAGACACTGCAGATTTACATCAGCTGTAACAAAAACAATTTTTCTTTAAGGCCTTGTTCACATTGCGTTCCGTTCGCGCAGGTCTGTTTTTGAGGTGTCTTCCCCGATTCCCGCCACTTGGGTAGGCGATTCGTTTTTGTGCTTAGCGGTTTTCTAAGCTTTTTTTCCAAGCGGTTTTTCCAAGCGGTTTTGTAATGCACTCCCTGACTCTTTGACCCGGAAAAGAATAAATACAATGTATTTATTCTTTAAATCGCTGCACAAAGCGATTTTGTGAGTGTTTTGCGCTTCTCCTATACTTTGCATTAAGGCATAATCGCCTCAAAACTGGTACACGCACCACTTTACTGAACGGACAGCGCACGACCCGCGCTGATATGAACCTTCTCATAGACATTCATTGCACAAGAGTTTGGTGGGAGATTTTAAAAATCGCTCACGTGTAAAAAAAAAAAAAACCCCGAAAACGCCTACAGTGTGAACGCACCCTAAAGGGTATTATGGTGTTGCCTAGCTTTTAGAGCAGAGAGGAAGTTCTGAGTTCAGGTTCGCATTAAGTTAGCTGACCACTAGACTATGGTACCGGTAGCAGACTATTTGTGACATAATCAATGTGGGTGCTGCCCATGTGCTTCGAGTCCCGCAAGGGACACCAGCTTTGTATGTCAGCCCGTTCCATTATTCCCAAATTACAGATGACATCACTCTCCACTGCTTAAGCATGGTGGCGTAGTGGACAGCACTCACAATGCATGCGTATTAGTCCTCAGCTCTCTTCCATTCTGTGTAATGAATGGAGCCAGGGCTGCAACAGAAGAAACATAGGGGCCATGCTGTATAGCAAACTGCCACAATGCCACCTGCGTTACCCAGAACCTACCTTGCAGCTTGGCATTGTTCTCATCTGCTTTACACAATTTCAGAAGAGATGCAGAGTGACTTTCTAACATCTGCACGTCACTGGATGTCTGCACCACCAACAGCACAAGCAGGCAAGCATAGTTGTATGCCACAGACTTCTTTGACTTCGTATCACTAGAAAAAGAAAAAGAGCTTTTATTTATCTATTACATTTACAGTACATGACTGACATTTCAGATGACAGTCTATTATTAATTTAAAACAATCAAAATAGAAACCATGCTTAAAGGGAACCTTAACTGTGGGGGAAAAAAATTCACTTACCTGGGGGCTTTCCCAAGCCTCCTGCAGCTGTCCTGAGCCCGCGCCGGTCTCCCTCCGCGGCTAAGTTTCGTTTTCGGCCGACTGCCTGTCGTCCTCCGGCAAAGCGTCCTCTTCTTCCGCATTCCCCGTCGTAAAGAGCCGTAAAGCGCGTGTTGCGTCATGCGGACGCGCTTTACGGCTCTTTACGACGGGAAATGCGGAAGAAGGAGGCTTTGCCGGAGGACGACTGGCAGTCGGTCGAAAACGAAACTTAGGCACGGAGGGAGACCGGAGGGCACCGAAGGACCGGCGCGGGCACAGGACGGCTGCAGGAGGCTTGGGAAAGCCCCCAGGTAAGTGAATTTTTTCCCCCCCACAGTTAAGGTTCCCTTTAAAGCAAATCTGAACTGACAATTAGCTGATGAGATAATTGTATGTGTAGCAGAAATAGTCTATAGAACCTGAAGTCTCATATTCCTATTCAAATTAAAGGGGTTAAATTTGAGGTTTGAAGTATGAACAACAACCATTTCACTATGATATTCTGATCTAGTTCACTCAGCTGCCAAAATAAATAAATAAAATAGGATTACATTTATCAGCTCTTTTCAGCAGTTCAGCAGTGTTTGATCACCCAGCTAAAACTAATCTGCAATTCATCCTCCCACCCTTTGATATAGCCGACGCGGGCCTCTTTTTGTAAAGACAGAAGAAAGACATCATAGGTAACGGACATCTCCCCACTAACTACTCTGGCACATAATCCAGAATTTGGTCCAGCTAGAGACAAGGCATAGTTCACTCATGGCATAGTTCACTCATTGCCAACAATCTAAGCACAGATCTGGGGATTGTACATATACAGGGAAAAAGGAAGTCCGGGCCATTTTCTGAATGATCGCAATCACGTTGCAATGGCATTTCTCTCCAATTTACAATATCGCGATTTTGCTGCAATTCATCAGAATTTCCCTATTTGGCAATTTCCTACTTTTTTTTTTGTAGTGTGTTCTGCACAAGAATAAAAAAAAAAAAAAACAAGTAGGAAATTGCCAAATAGCAGGGAAATTCCATAGCGGTGCGATTCCTACACGATATTCCTCCACTCCTATACATAGTATAGCATCAGTGATTTGCGCTCACAGTATAAACCAGCCCTTAAAGGGAACCTAAACAGAGGGATATGGATGTTTTCTTTTAAACAATACCAGTTGCCTGGCAGTCCTGCAGATCTCTTTGGCTGCAGTAGTGGGTGAATCACAGACCTGAAACAAGCATGCAGCTAATCCAGTCTGACTTCAGGCAGAGCACCTGATCTGCATGCTTGTTCAGGGGCTGTGGCTAAAGGTATAAGAGACACAGGATCAGCAGGAGAGCAAGGCAACTGGTATTATTTTAAAAGGAAGAATCCATATCCTTTTCAGTTTAGGTTCTTTCAAGTGTACCTGAAACCAGAATAAAGGAAGATTTGATACTTACCCGGGGCTTCCTCCAGCCACTCCCTGTCCTACCAAGTGTCTCAGTTCTCCGGTTATCGGTCCCCGTAATCTTGCTCAATTGGGGTCTTTTGCGCATGCACAGAAGAGCCCGACGGGCGCGGCTGAGCCATTTACCAGGACAGATAGCCGGAGAATGGAGGCACTCGGGAGGACGGCGAGCGACTCAGCGGTGCTTTGGGGCTGGAGGAAGCCCCAGGTAAGCATCAAATCTTTCTTTATTCTAGTGTCAGGTACACTTTAACAATACTTAACCATTTCAGCCCGCGGGTATTTTTCACCTTATGCATCCGAGCAATTTTCACCTCCCATTCATTCGCCAATAACTTTATCACTAATTATCACAATGAATTGATCTATATCTTGTTTTTCCGCCACCAATTAGGCTTTCTTTGGGTAGTACATTTTGCTAAGAATTATTTTTTTGTAAATGCATTTTCACAGGAATATTAAGCAAAAAATGCATTTCTCAGTTTTCGGCTATTATAGCTTTAAAATAATACATGCTACCATAATTAAAACCTATGTATTTTATTTGCCCATTTGTCTGGGTTATTACACCATTTAAATTTAAATGTCCCTATCACAATGCATGTCATCAATATTTTATTTGGAAATAAAGGTTCATTTTTTTCAGCGTCCATCACTATTTACAAGCTTATAATTTTAAAAAAAATTTCGGAACATATCCACTTCACATGCATATTAAAAAAAGTTCAGACCCTTAGGTAACTGCTTTTTTGCTTTTGTTTTTTTCTAATTGTAATTTTTTTTTTCATTAAAAATTTTATTTGGGTAATTTTTGGTGTGGGAGGTAAACAGTTAATTTTAAATGTAATAATGTGGGTTTATTTTATTAAAAAAATGTATGTAGATGTAGTTTTACTATTTAGCCACAAGATGGCTACAGTGACTTTTTTTTTTTTTTAGCCCTGGAAGCGAAGTGCTCGCTTCCAGGAAGCTTATGGAAGACGGGAAACTTTATTTGTCAGAAAGACTGTGGCTTCTGAAGAGAAGCCGGTCTTTCTACTGGGGACTTAGATCAATAAATGGGAACTATGTTCCCATTCACTGATCTCCAGGCTAACAGGGGGCGGCTCAGGAGCGCACAGCAGCAGCTGCCTGGACGTGACAATCATGTCCAGCCGGCTTAAATGGTTAAGAGTTTCAGATTACCCCCAGTAAATGGTGTTGTCTTCTATGCATCATTCAATAAAAATGCCATTTCCTTAATATTTAACCAGTTCAGCCTTTCTGGACGAACTTACTCGTCCAGATAGGCTCTGACGCCACATGGGGCGCCTGCCGCTAGCCCCCCGATCAGTGAATGGGAATATAATTCCCATTCACAAGATCTAAGTCCCCAGGAGAAATACCGACGCTTTCTATTCAGAGAGCAGTATTTCTGCCCCCAGGAAACTTCACCTTCTTCTTTTTAGTTCCTGGATGCGAGATCGTTCGCATCCAGGACTTTGACTGTGGCCATTTTGTGGCCAAATAGTAAACTGCACCCACATACATTTATTATTAAACAATTCTATTTTACATGTAAAAATAGCCGTTTCCCTCCCACACCAAAAATACATTTTTTATTTAAAAAAAAACTAAAACAAAACAAATAGTTACCCAAGGGTCTGAACTTTTTAAATATGCATGTCAAAAGATTGACGCAAATTGAAAAAGTGCACCTTTAATTCTAAATAAAATATCGGCGCCATAAATGGTAATAGGGACATCATTTAAATGGTGTAATTACCGGGACAGATGGGCAAATAAAATACATGCGTTTTAATTACGGTAGCGTATATTAATTTCAAACTATAATGGACAAAAACTGAGAAATAATTATTTTTCTTCATTTCTTTCTAAATCTTCCTGTTAAAATAGATTTAGAAAAAAATAATTCTTACCAAAATGTACTACCCAAAGAAAGTCTAATTAGTGGCGGGAAAAACAAGATATAGATCAATTCATTGTGATAAGTAGCAATAAAGTTATTGGCAAATGAATGGGAGGTGAACGTTGCTCAGATGCATGCGGTTTTCGACACTGTGGCGCTGAACCGGTGCAGAATAAAAACAGGAACTGATTAACACCCTAGTAGCTTAAACAAAAAGTTCTGTTTTTCACAATAATGTCCCCTTGAGCTCATTAACCTGTATGGGTCCCTCTGAGCTCCCAGTCCTAAAAAAAAAAAAAAAAAAAAAAAAAATTTACTAAAAATTACCCTAGTGCTTCTTTAGAGCAAAACTCCATCAAGGTTATGAGGCATTGTAGATTCTTATCCAGGCTGAAGACATGAGCTACAGCAGTCCTTCCTATGGGATTGAAGCTGATGAGATAGAGGTTGTGCAGAATCCCCAGCAGATTGGCCTGATCCGCCTCCTCTGTGCCGTCACAGTGCTGGAAGTGATGGAAGAGTTCAGAGATGTACTGAAGAGCCTGGGTGGCGTGAAGAAGCCACAAGGCACAGGGGTCATCAGTGTTCCCCTCTGACTGCAGATTGTCCTCCTGGTCCTGGTCAGGCACCTGGCACATGGCTCTAGCAATCAAGCTGGTTGCCTCGTTTTCAAACAAGAGGAAAAGGAGCCCTTTCTGAGACTGCGCCAGAAACCGCAATATTTCCCTTACAGTCTGAACAACCCCAGAATACACACTGGTCCCTGGAAGAGACAGAAGCAGTGTAGCCGACTCCAGAAACTGCTGACTGTGCAAGAACCTGAGAGGAGAAAGAATAAAGTTATACAACACACGACTATGGTATGAGGCAGGACTTAAAAACCAAAAAAAAAACAAAAAACAGATGAAATAAATTAAAAGATCTATACATACCTGGGGCTTCCTCCAGCCCCATCCACATTGTTCGCTCCCACGCTGCCGTCCTCAGTCTTCTCCAGCTCTTCTACCAGGTCGCGTAACTTCAGCCAGTCTGAGCATGCGCAGTGCGCGCTCTCCGGCAGAGAATAGTACTGCGCCTACACAGTACTATTCTCTTCTCCACCGCAGAGAGTACACTGCGCTACACTGCTGAGTTACTGCTGCCACACTTATGAAATAAAGAGCTTTAAATACATAACAGTGGTGCCAGTCCTTGTGTGTTGTGTGATAATGAAATGGTTACAGTAGCATGCACTACAAAACCATGAATAAACAGACCTGCCTGCAACTCTGTCATTAGGAATTTACTGACATATCAGAATGATAAATGGTCTGAAACGAATCAAATGTGTATAGATGTGCAATGTGGCAAATCAATATGCTTAGCAGTGGAGTATTATACGATGTTAGCCTTCAGTAAAAGCAGGAGGTTTTGAATTTGGATGATACCATTTATTAGCCAACTTGAAAGAAAGAAAGAGTACATTTTTGGCTAATAAGCAAACTTGCGACTGCACACAGGAATATAATGTCTGAAGACGGCTTATAAGCCAAAAGCTTATTTGTTTTCTTCCAACAAGTTAGCCAACAAATGGTATCCGGATTCAAATTTTTCTTTATTTTTTTTTTTTACAAATACAGGCTTTATTAAAACAAAAAAAAAGTTACACAATACAGTCAATGAACAGTATTTTAAATTGAAGAAGGTGGCACATTAGGGTTTTACAGGCAAACATTGAGATGTTTAAATATAACAGTGTTGGTATTTTCAGAATTTTTACATAATAATACAAAGAAGCAAATAACAGAAAACAAGTGTTTTCTGGAAGAGGTATATACAAATGAGTTGATAAAGATTGGCAGGTGGAGGGGTACACTGAGCCAGGCACGTTCTGGATCCGCAGACTTGATTAGAAAGCTTTAAAAATCAAGGCTCATCTTTCCCTCCATTCATCCCAGATTTTGGGAAATGTAGGTAGGGTGCCTTTGTGAAAGTACAGCAAATTGTAGGGCAGGCTGCTAGCTAGCTCTGTATATATCACATGTTTGATCAGCCAAAACAGAGAAATTACATTTTTTGAGTGTAAGGGCAGAGACACACTGCAGAGGGCTTTTCAATCCATTTTTGTTTTTACCCACTTGAGGACCACAGTGGTAAACCCCCATAAAGACCAGGCTGTTTTTTTCATAATTGGCCACTGCAGTTTAAGATCAAGCTGCAGGGCCCCACAGCACAGGAGTGATCCCCCCCCCCCCTTTTCTCCCCACCAACAGAGCTCTCAGCTGTGTAGCGCAGAGCTCTGTTGTGTTTATTTTATTTTTTTTATAAATATTTATGTTCATATTTTTACTATCCGGTTTTTTTTTTTGGTTCCACCAATCCCATCCCTTGCCCCAGCCGGCCAATCAGGTGATCGGCTGTCATAGGCTTCTGCCTATGAGAGCCGATCGCTCTCTTGTCCCCCAGGGGGACAGCTGTGTCACACAGCTGTCCCCAGTACAGCGCTGCTGCTGATCGCAGCGCTGTACTGTGTAAATAGACGGCGAATACGTCTAACAGTCGGAGACCGAAGAAGGGGCGGAGCTCCGCCCCCCGAGAAGGAGATGCGTGCGCAGCCTGCGCGCGATCTCCTTCAGTAGCCGGCTCTAGGTCCTGATGCCAATTGGCGTTAGGCGGTCCTGGGGCTGCCGTCCATTGTGGTGGAGCGGTCTTAGAGTAGTTAAAAAACACCCCCCCCATTGACTTACATTAAAATTGCGGTATAATCACTGCAAAAATTTCCCCAATCACAATTTTTCTAAAAATTGCAATCATGGCATTAACAAATTTAATGCAAGACAATGGGAGCGCATTTTTAAAAACAAAAAGAATAAAAAGCGTTCCGCAGTGTGTTTATGCCCTTAACCCTTAGACTGCCACAGAGGTCTATAGGCGTTTCTTTGATGTCACACCCATACACCACGGATGTTAAAGGCGTTTTAGAACGAAACTACTTCCCCCTGCCACGGACGTCTACAGGAGTCTTCATCTCCCCATATTCCCATGCCATGAATGTCTAAAGGCATTAACTATAAAGTTTTGACTCAGTGGCAACATTTAACTGGAGTCAAAATATGCAAATAATATGCAAACCAGAGTGAATTTTAGATGAAACAACTTGAAGTTTAGAATTTTGGCTTTAGCTCAGTGGGGTGAACAAAACAATTGCATAAAAATTTGAGGCAACTAAAGCATTTCTTTTTAAAACACAACCCATTCGTATCAGTGGCTAAAAAGTAATTGGACAACTGACTTAAAAGCTATTTATTGGGCAGAAGTGGGCAAGTCCACCGTTATGTCATTATCAATTAAAGGACCATTATCACGAACCATTTCATTTTCAATTACCTCACAGTACATATATGAAGTATACAGATGCCTTGCCGTGTCTTTTCTTCTTTTTTTATTTATTTTATAGTTTTAGTCATGGCCCTTTTATTAAACATATTTCACTGTAGTCTGTGTCCGTCAGTCCCTGAAGTAACACTGACGGACTTTTGTAACTAAACAGTAATAGCAGGGGGAGCATTGTCAGGTATTGGAGAAAAAACAAAACAAAAAACAGTTGGTTTAGCCCTGCTCTACCTAACTGCCAAACTATACAATGCGGCTCACTTGCTGCCGTCTTCACCATCATCAGCCTCACCCAGAAGGACCCCCCCCCCGCACTCAAGCAGACCACAGGCGTTGAGGGAGGCAGCGGTCAGGCAAATGAGCCGCTCTTCCTCTCCATCCAACCGCTGTGGGTCTGCCAGTGATGAGTCGTTTTGTAATAAGGCGGTGTGGTTCTCCTCTCCATTCATGTGGAGTAGTGAGCCGCTTTGTAATGAACCGGTTCTCCCCTCTATTCATATGAATAGAGGGGAAGGGGAGAACTGGTTCATTACAAAGCAGCTCACCGCATGCATGTAGGAGAATCAGCTCATTACTCCATGAATGGAGAGGAGAACCACACCGGCTCATTACAAAGTGACTTATTACTCGCACCTCAACACTGGCAGACCCGCAGCGATTGGATGGAGAGGGAGAGCACCTGCCTCCCTCAACGCCTGTGGGCTGCCTGAGTGCTGGGGGGGGGGGTCTGATGTTGTGAAGAGAAACCTCTTCACAACAGCCAAATGAACAACGCTCTCCAGGGGGTAGGCATATCGATATCCAAGTCTACCATAAAGAGAAGACTGCATGAAAGTAAATACGTAGGGTGCACTGCAAGGTATACAGTGGTTTGCAAAAGTATTCGGCCCCCTTGAAGTTTTCCACATTTTGTCACATTACTGCCACAAACCTGAATCAATTTTATTGGAATTCCACGTCAAAGACCAATACAAAGTGGTGTACACGTGAGAATTTGAACGAAAATCATACACGATTCCAACATTTTTTTTTAAAAATAAATAACTGCAAAGTGGGGTGTGCGTAATTATTCAGCCCCCTTTGGTCTGAGTGCAATCAGTTGCCCATAGACATTGCCTGAGGAGTGCTAATGACTAAATAGAATGCCCCTGTGTGTAATCTAATGTCAGTACAAATACAACTGCTCTGTGACGGCCTCAGAGGTTGTCTAAGAGAATATTGGGAGCAACAACACCATGAAGTCCAAAGAACACACCAGACAGGTCAGGGATAAAGTTATTGAGAAATTTAAAGCAGGCTTAGGCTACAGAAAGATTTACAAAGCCTCGAACATCCCACGGAGCACTGTTCAAGCGATCAGAAATGGAAGGAGTATGGCACAACTATAAACCTACCAAGACAAGGCTGTCCACCTAAACTCACAGGCCGAACAAGGAGAGCGCAGGTCAGAAATGCAGTCAAGAGGCCCATGGTGACTCTGGAGGAGCTGCTGAGATCTACAGCTCAGGTGGGGGAATCTGGCCATAGGACAACTATTAGTCGTGCACTACACAAAGTTGGCCTTTATGGAAGAGTGGCAAGAAGAAAGCCATTGTTAACAGAAAAGCATAAAAAGTCCCATTTGCAGTTTGCCACAAGCCACGTGGGGGACACAGCAAACATGTGGAAGAAGGTGCTTTGGTCAGATGAGACCAAAATACAAAACGCTACGTGTCGCAGAAAACTGACACTGCACATCACTCTGAACAAACCATCCCCACTGTCAAATATGGTGGTGGCAGCATCATGCCCTGGGGGAGCTTCTCTTCAGCAGGGACAGGGAAGCTGGTCAGAGTTGATGGAAAGATGGATGGAACCAAATACAGGGCAATGTTGGAAAAAAACCTCTTGGAGTCTGCAAAAGACTTGAGACTGGGGCGGAGGTTCACCTTTCAGCAGTACAACGACCCTAAACATAAATCCAGGTCAACAATGGAATGGTTTAAAACAGGGGTCGGGAACCTATGGCTCGCGAGCCATATATGGCTCTTTTCATGCCCGCATATGGCTCTCTGGCTCGCTAAAGAGTAACTGTCAGGCTGCAGAAGCTAATTTAACCACTTGCCGACCGCCCACAGCCCATGGGCGGCGGCAAAGTGGACGCCTAAAGGACCACAATACGCCTTCAGGCGGCGCGTCCTTTAGGCATGCCGGGGGAGCGATCGCGTCATTGAAGACGCGCGCTTCCCCCGGCAACTGGCTCCGCCCACCCGCCGTAACATCCCGCCGGCCATACGGAAGCGCCGGCGGGATGTTAACCCCGCGATCGCCGCATACAAAGTGTATAATACACTTTGTAATGTATACAAAGTGTATTATACAGGCTGCCTCCTGCCCTGGTGGTCCCAGTGTCCGAGGGACCACCAGGGCAGGCTGCAGCCACCCTAGTCTGCACCCAAACACACTGATCTGCCCCCCCCCGCCCACTGATTGCCCACAGCACCCCTCAGACCCCCCCCTGCCCACCCCCCAGACCCCTGTTTGCACCCAATCACCCCCCTAATAACCCATCAATCACTCCCTGTCACTATCTGTCAACGCTATTTTTTTTTTATATCCCCCCCTGCCCCCTCCTGATCACCCCCCCACCCCTCAGATTCTCCCCAGACCCCCCCCCCGTGTACTGTATGCATCTATCTTCCCTGATAACCTGTCAATCACCTGTCAATCACCCGTCAATCACCCATCAATCACCCCCTGTCACTGCCACCCAACAATCAGCCCCTAACCTGCCCCTTGCGGGCAATCTGATCTCCCACCCACACCAATAGATCGCCCGCAGATCCGACATCAGATCACCTCCCAAATCCATTGTTTACATCTATTCTCTCCTCTAAACACCCACTAATTACCCATCAATCACCCATCAATCACCCCCTATCACCACCTGTCACTTTTACCTATCAGATCAGACCCTAATCTGCCCCTTGCGGGTACCCAATCACCCGCCAACACGCTCAGATTGCCCTCTGACCCCCCCTTATCAATTCGCCAGTGCATTCATTACATCTGTTCTTCCCTGTAATAACCCACTGATCACCTGTCAATCACCTGCCAATCACCTATCACCCATCAATCACCCCCTGTCACTGCCACCCATCAATCAGCCCCTAACCTGCCCCTTGCGGGCAATCTGATCTCCCACCCACACCATTAGATCGCCCGCAAACCCGCCGTCAGATTACCTCCCAAATGTATTGTTTACATCTGTTATCTTCTCTAAACACCCACTAATTACCCATCAATCACCCCCTATCACCACCTGTCACTGTTACCTATCAGATCAGACCCTAAGCTGCCCCTTGCGGGCACCCAATCACCCGCCCACACGCTCAGATTGCCCTCAGACCCCCCCCCCCCCTTATCAATTCACCAGTGCATTAATTACATCTGTCCTTCCATGTAATAACCCACTGATCACCTGTCAATCACCTGCCAATCACCTATCACCCATCAATCACCCCCTGTCACTGCCACCCAACAATCAGCCCCTAACCTGCCCCTTGCGAGCAAACTGATCACCCACTCACACCAATAGATCGCCCGCAGATCCGACATCAGATCACCACCCAAGCGCAGTGTTTCCATCTATTCTCTCCTCTAAACACTCACTAATTACCCATCAATCACCCATCAATCACCCCCTATCACCACCTGTCACTGTTACCCATCAGATCAGACCCTAATCTGCCCCTTGCGGGCACCCAATCACCCGCCTACACGCTCAGATTGCCCTCAGACCCCCCCTTATCAATTCGCCAGGGCATTATTTACATCTGTCCTTCCCTGTAATAACCCACTGATCACCTGTCAATCACCTGTCAATCACCCATCAATCACCCCCTGTCACTGCCACCCATCAATCACCCCCTGTCACTGCCACCCATCAATCAGCCCCTAACCTGCCCCTTGCGGGCAAACTGATCACCCACCCACACCAATAGATCGCCCGCAGAACCGACGTCCGATCACCTCCCAAGTGCAGTGTTCACATCTGTTCTCTACCCTAAACACCCACTAATTACCCATCAATCACCCCCTGTCACTGCTACCTATCAGATTAGACCCCTATCTGCCCCTAGGGCACTCAATCACCCGCCCACACCCTCAGAATGCCCTCAGACCCCAGCCCTGATCACCTCGCCAGTGCATTGCTTGCATCTATTCCCCCCTCTAATCACACCTTGAGACACCCATCAATCACCTCCTGTCACCCCCTAGCACACCTACCCATCAGATCAGGCCCTAATTTGCCCCGTGTGGGCTCCTGATCACTCGGCCAAACCCTCAGATCCCCCTCAGACCCCCTTCCGATCACCTCCCCAGTGCATTGATTGCATCTATTTTCCCCTCTAACCACCCCCTGAGACACCCATCAATCACCTCCTGTCACCCCCCTAGCACTCCTATCCATCAGATCAGGCCCAATACAACCTGTCATCTAAAAGGCCACCCTGCTTATGACCGGTTCCACAAAATTCGCCCCCTCATAGACCACCTGTCATCAAAATTTGCAGATGCTTATACCCCTGAACAGTCATTTTGAGACATTTGATTTCCAGACTACTCACGGTTTTGGGCCCGTAAAATGCCAGGGCGGTATAGGAACCCCACAAGTGACCCCATTTTAGAAAAAAAGACACCCCAAGTTATTCTGTTAGGTGTATGACGAGTTCATAGAAGATTTTATTTTTTGTCAAAAGTTAGCGGAAATTGATTTTTATTGGGTTTTTTTCACAAAGTGTCATTTTTCACTAACTTGTGGCAAAAAATAAAATCTTCTATGAACTCGCCATACACCTAACGGAATAACTTGGGGTGTCTTCTTTCTAAAATGGGGTCACTTGTGGGGTTCCTATACTGCCCTGGCATTTTAGGGGCCCTAAACCGCGAGGAGTAGTCTAGAAAACAAATGCCTCAAAATGACCCATGAATAGGACGTTGGGCCCCTTAGCGCACCTAGGCTGCAAAAAAGTGTCACACATGTGGTACCGCCGTACTCAGGAAAAGTAGTATAATGTGTTTTGGGGTGTATTTTTACACATACCCATGCTGGGTGGGAGAAATTTCTATGTAAATGGTCAATTGTGTGTAAAACAAATCAAACAATTGTCATTTACAGAGATATTTCTCCCACTTAGCATGGGTATGTGTAAAAATACACCCCAAAACACATTATACTACTTCTCCTGAGTACGGCGGTACCACATGTGTGGCACTTTTTTACACCCTAAGTACGCTAAGGGGCCCAAAGTCCAATGAGTACCTTTAGGATTTCACAGGTCATTTTGCGACATTTGGTTTCAAGACTACTCCTCACGGTTTAGGGCCCCTAAAATGCCAGGGCAGTATAGTAACCCCACAAATGACCCCATTCTAGAAAGAAGACACCCAAAGGTATTCCGTTAGGAGTATGGTGAGTTCATAGAAGATTTTATTTTTTGTCAAAAGTTAGCGGAAAATTGATTTGTATTGTTTTTTTCACAAAGTGTCATTTTCCACTAACTTGTGACAAAAAATAAAATCTTCTATGAACTCACCATACTCCTAACGGAATACCTTGGGGTGTCTTCTTTCTAAAATGGGGTCATTTGTGGGGTTCCTATACTGAACTGGCATTTTAGGGGCCCTAAACCGTGAGGAGTAGTCTGGAAATCAAATTTCGCAAAATGACCTGTGAAATCCTAAAGGTACTCATTGGACTTTGGGCCCTTTAGCGCAGTTAGGGTGCAAAAAAGTGCCACACATGTGGTATTGCCATACTCGGGAGAAGTAGTACAATGTGTTTTGGGGTGTATTTTTACACATACCCATGCTGGGTGGGAGAAATACCTCTGTAAATGACAATCTTTTGATTTTTTTACACACAATTGTCCATTTACAGAGTTATTTCTCCCACCCAGCATGGGTATGTGTAAAAATACACCCCAAAACACATTGTACTACTTCTCCCGAGTACGGCGATACCACATGTGTGGCACTTTTTTGCACCCTAACTGCGCTAAAGGGCCCAAAGTCCAATGAGTACCTTTAGGATTTCACAGGTCATTTTGCGGAATTTGATTTCCAGACTACTCCTCACGGTTTAGGGCCCCTAAAATGCCAGGGCAGTATAGGAACCCCACAAATGACCCCATTTTAGAAAGAAGACACCTCAAGGTATTCCGTTAGGAGTATGGTGAGTTCATAGAAGATTTTATTTTTTGTCACAAGTTAGTGGAAAATGACACTTTGTGAAAAAAACAATAAAAATCAATTTTCCGCTAACTTTTGACAAAAAATAAAATCTTCTATGAACTCACCATACTCCTAACGGAATACCTTGGGGTGTCTTCTTTCTAAAATGGGGTCATTTGTGGGGTTCCTATACTGCCCTGGCATTTTAGGGGCCCTAAACCGTGAGGAGTAGTCTGGAAATCAAATTCCGCAAAATGACTTGTGAAATCCTAAAGGTACTCATTGGACTTTGGGCCCTTTAGCGCAGTTAGGGTGCAAAAAAGTGCCACACATGTGGTATCGCCGTACTCGGGAGAAGTAGTACAATGTGTTTTGGGGTGTATTTTTACACATACCCATGCTGGGTGGGAGAAATAACTCTGTAAATGGACAATTGTGTGTAAAAAAAATGAAAAAATTGTCATTTACAGAGATATTTCTCCCACCCAGCATGGGTATGTGTAAAAATACACCCCAAAACACATTCTACTACTTCTCTTGAGTACGGCAATACCACATGTGTGGCACTTTTTTGCAGCCTAACTGCGCTAAGGGGCCCAAAGTCCAATGAGCACTTTTAGGCTTTACAGGGGTGCTTACAAATTAGCACCCCCCAAAATGCGAGGACAGTAAACACACCCCACAAATGACCCCATTTTGGAAAGTAGACACTTCAAGGTATTCAGAGAGGGGCATGGTGAGTCCGTGGCAGATTTCATTTTTTTTTGTCGCAAGTTAGAAGAGATGGATTCTTTTTTTTTTTCTTTTTTTTTGTCACAAAGTGTCATTTTCCGCTTACTTGTGACAAAAAATAATATCTTCTATGAACTCACTATGCCTCTCAGTGAATACTTTGGGATGTCTTCTTTCCAAAATGGGGTCATTTGGGGGGTATTTATACTATCCTGGAATTCTAGCCCCTCATGAAACATGACAGGGGGTCAGAAAAGTCAGAGATGCTTGAAAATGGGAAAATTCACTTTTTGCACCATAGTTTGTAAACGCTATAACTTTTACCCAAACCAATAAATATACACTGAATGGGTTTTTTTTTATCAAAAACATGTTTGTCCACATTTTTCGCGCTGCATGTATACAGAAATTTTACTTTATTTGAAAATTGTCAGCACAGAAAGTTAAAAAAATCATTTTTTTGCCAAAATTCATGTCTTTTTTGATGAATATAATAAAAAGTAAAAATCGCAGGAGCAATCAAATAGCACCAAAAGAAAGCTTTATTAGTGACAAGAAAAGGAGCCAAAATTCATTTAGGTGGTAGGTTGTATGAGCGAGCAATAAACCGTGAAAGCTGCAGTGGTCTGAGTGGAAAAAAAGTGCCTGGTCCTTAAGGGTTAGAAAGACTGTAGTCCTCAAGTGGTTAAACCTCTATTCTCCTGTGTTAAACAGTTTAGAAGGAAGCCATAAAGGCATTATTGAAGATAAAAATCTCTTTTACCTTTGATGTGTTCTTATCAGAAAAGCTGTTAGACCTAAGAGGACGCAAGCCGCATACTATACTGCAAAGCATTCTGGGGCCCTCCCCTTGGCTGCTAATGAGACGTTTCAGCAGCTTGTAACTCAGTCCAGCCCGTAGCACTGATAAATCTCTGGGGCAGAGTACACTGCAGGAGTCAGCTATTGTTCCTAGCCACATGGCTCATTAATATTCACTGCACACTGTGTTGTTCAAGTAGGAGCTTATCTGTGATCAGGAAGCAGGCAGGACATGACGACACATTTGACAGAAAAACATGGAGCCTGCCATGAGCTGTCAGGAGCATCTATCTCTGCATATACTATATACAAATTCTGTGAAGTACAAACGTGGACAGTGAAATGCATATGTAATGTAAGTACAGCCAATCTTTAGCTACTGATATATGTGTTTATTTTCTCTGAGACCTTATACCTAACAGCTCCTCTTAAAAGACGTGTGACAGAGCGGCCAGAGAGCCTGTGTTTACTTTTGAAATCTGCGCCGCCGCTAGGGCTGCACGATTTCTCGGTTTTAAACCGAAACCGCAGTTCCTGTGAAGACGATCTGGGGATCGTCTGTATCCGGTGGTTTTCGGTTTTAAATGAGCGGGGCGGGAGAGGCGCGTCCAGTGCAGAGCGGCACACAATTCTAGCTAGGTACGCCGTACGGTACTCGATGGGCGGATCCAGTGGCATAAGCAGTGCATATATATGATGCTAATGAGCCGGGCAGCGGAGGGAGGCGAGTCCAGTCCGGAGCGGCGCTTCACACACAGCTTCTCCAATCGCTGGATAGCAATGGAATGACGGAGGCGGTAGGCGGAGCTGTACGCTCTAGTACAGCTCCACCTACCGCTGCCGTCATACCATCGCTATCCAATGATTGGAGAAGCTGTGTGTGAAGCGCCGCTCCGGACTGGACTCGCCTCCCTCCGCTGCCCGGCTCATTAGCATCAGATATATGCACTGCTTATGCCACTGGATCCGCCCATCGAGTCCCGTACAGCGTACCTAGCTATTCATACTGGGCACTATACTAGCTATACTCGGCACTATACTAGCTATACTGGGGCACTATACTAGCTATACTGGGACACTATACTGGGGCACTATACTAGCTATACTGGGGCACTATACTGGGCACTATACTAGCCATACTGGGGCAACTAAACTCCCTGTACAGGGGCAACTATGCTAGCTATGCCGCCACACCCAAGCCCCCCCTCCCCCCAAAACCCGCTGTGCACGGCACTGTACACTACACTAGGATGCCACCCACATTCTCCTCCCCCCCCCCCCCCCCCCCGGTGCCTAGAGAAAAAAATTTGGTCAGAAAGTGGTCCCTGGGCCGGAAAAGGTTGGGGACCCCTGCCGTACGCCACAGTCCACACACTATTGTTCAAGCTCAGGGGTACATTGTGAATTTAGTGCTAAAGCTTGTTTTGGAAAAAATCGTGAAAAAAAAAATCGAAATCACAATTTGACATAAAAATCGCAATTTCAATTTTTACCCAAAATCGTGCAGCCCTAGCCGCCGCCCCCTCCTCCATGCCGGGTCTTTATATTTACGTGTGCCTCCTTCATCGGCACCGCCTCCCGTGCCAGAATTCCGCCTTTTCTGCCCAATCTCCTCCGAGATGGATGCGCTGATGCTAGCGCTGCCTATAAAAGTGATGTCACACGTTACGTATGACACGCAGCCAGCGGGAACAGAGGCAGCTTGGCGGGGGGGGGGGGGAGCCGACCCGACGACGTGCGACCCAGAGGCAGCCGCACCCATAGCTACGCAGCCAGCCACTACTGCCTCCGGAGCGTGTACTAAGCCAGCAGCAGCGAGTGAGAGCCTACCGGAATGCCGCCGTTGTGGTCACTTCAGGAGGTCACTCCAGGTCCAGGAGGTCTCTCCAGTCCACTCTCCTCTGGTCAGTTCATTTGTGGGGGAAATCTGCCAATGAGATTGCATTTGTGGGGGAAATCTGCCAATGAGATTGCATTTGTGGGGGAAATCTGCCAATGAGATTGCATTTGTGGGGGAAATCTGCCAATGAGATTGCATTTGTGGGGGAAATCTGCCAATGAGATTGCATTTGTGGGGAAATCTGCCAATGAGATTGCATTTGTGGGGAAATCTGCCAATGAGATTGCATTTGTGGGGGAAATCTGCCAATGAGATTGCATTTGTGGGGGAAATCTGCCAATGAGATTGCATTTGTGGGGAAATCTGCCAATGAGATTGCATTTGTGGGGAACAGCATAACAATGTTATTAAAAAGAATGCAGACACTTATTGTACTTTAAAAGTGTTTGTTTTGCATAAAATGTACACATTACCTTGCATTTAGTTTTAAACATATTGTATGGCTCTCAAAGAATTTCATTTTAAAATATGTCGTGTTTATGGCTCTCTCGGCCAAAAAGGTTCCCTACCCCTGGTTTAAAACAAAACATATCCATGTGTTAGCATGGCCCAGTCAAAGTCCAGATCTAAATCCAATTGAGAATCTGTGGCAAGATCTGAAAACTGCTGTTCACAAACTCTGTCCATCTAATCTGACTGAGCTGGAGCTGTTTTGCAAAAAAGAATGGGCAAGGATTTCAGTCTCTAGATGTGCAAAGCTGGTAGAGACATACCCTAATAGACTGGCAGCTGTAATTGCAGCAAAAGGTGGTTCTACAAAGTATTGACTCAGGTGGCTGATTAATTACGCACACTCCACTTACCAGTTTTTTTGTTATTTTAAATGTTTGGAATCATGTATGATTTTCGTTCCACTTCTCATGTGTACACCACGTTGTATTGGTCACGTGGAATTCCAATAAAATGTATTCATGTTTGTGCCAGTAATATGACAAAATGTGGAGACCTTCAAGGTGGGCAAATACTTTTGCAAACCACTGTATAAAGCTGAAAGTCTAAACTTCAACTGCATCTGAGTGGTTTCATTTACAGATCATTGTGGTAATGTACAGAACCAAAATTAGGAAAAAAAAACCAAAAAACTATTTGCACCTCAGTGACAACCCCTACTGTTCACAAAAGCTTGTTTTAAATAGAAACCGTAACCAAGAATTGAACTTCATCCCAGAACCTCAGTAGCGGATACCCCCTTTCCCGTAAGAAATATATCCCTTTTCTCAAACAGTTCATCAGGGGGCTCTGTATGGCTGATTTTGTGGTGAAACCCCTCCCACATTGTGATGTCAGCGCCTCACAGCACTGAGGTACTGACATCACACTGTGGGAGCCTTGTTGGTATTGTGGGAAATACCAGCTGTTTCCAACTGCCAAAAAGGCATGCAGCATCTCATTCCAGTGACATCGCCTGTCAGCAGTAAAAATGTTACCATGTGATAAATGTCAGAAAGTAAATCAGGGAGAGGAAAGATTTTATAATGAGCAAACACTGACTAAATCATTTACCGTATATACTCGCATACAAGCCGAATTTTTGACCCCCAAAAAGGGGGTCAAAAGTTGGGGGGTCGGCTTGTATGCGAGTCTTCCCTGGTGGTCTAGTGGTGGGTGGTCGGGTGGTCCGCGCCCCGCTCCCCCCCCCCTCCCCGCCGCTATTTTACCTTCTTAGACAGCGGCCGCTTCCTAATCCGCGTTCCTCTTCTTTCTCAGAGTGTCAGTGTATCACAGCAGCGCGCCAGGCGCTGCTGCTGTGACGATGCAGGGGGCAGGAAAGAGCGGTTCCCTTGGTAACGGCGATACAGATCGCCGTTATAGGGAGCCGCGCTATTTCCTGCCCCCTGCATCGTCACAGCAGCAGCGCCCGGCGCGCTGCTGTTAAACACTGACACTCTGAGAAAGAAGAAGAACGCGGATTAGGAAGCGGCCGCTGTCTAAGAAGGTAAAATAGCAGCGGCGGCCGCGGGGGGAGCGGGGGGGGGGGGGGGGGGGGGAGCACTACCCACCTATGCTGGGCACTATACTCGCTAAACTGGGCACTATACTAGCTAAACTGGGCACTATACTAGCTAAACTGGGCACTATACTAGCTAAACTGGGCACTATACTGGCTAAACTGGGCACTTTACTAGCCATACTGGGGCACTATACTGGCTAAACTGGGCACTATACTGGCTAAACTGGGCACTATACTGGCTAAACTGGGCACTTTACTAGCCATACTGGGGCACTATACTAGCTAAACTGGGCACTATACTGGCTAAACTGGGCACTATACTAGCTAAACTGGGCACTATACTAGCTAAACTGGGGCACTATACTAGCTAAACTGGGCACTATACTGGCTAAACTGGGCACTATACTGGCTAAACTGGGCACTATACTGGCTAAACTGGGCACTATACTAACTAAACTGGGCACTTTACTAGCCATACTGGGGCACTATACTAGCTAAACTGGGCACTATACTAGCTAAACTGAGGCACTACCTACCTATACTGGGCACTATACTGGCTATACTGGGCACTTTACTAGCTATACTGGGCACTATACTAGCTATACTGGGCACTACCTACCTATACTAGGCACTATACTAGCTATATTGGGACACACTGGGGGGCTGCACCAATCCAGCATTTCCTACCCCCGGCTTATATGGGGGTCAATCATTTTTCCCTGTTTTTTCAGGGAAAAGTTGGGGGGTCGGCTTATATGCGGGTCGGCTTATATGCGAGTATATACGGTATACTTAATTATTGTAAAAACAAAAGCAATTTTTTAATTACATTACCCGTGTTTCCCCGAAAATAAGACACCGTCTTATATTATTTTTTCCTCCAAAATATGTGCTAGGGCTTATTTTTGGGGTGGCCTGATACCCCTAGTATATAGCCAGATCTGCCCACCCAGTATATACCCAGCCCCCCCACCCCAGTATATAGCCTTATCCCCCTAGTATTCAGTCAGATGTGCCCCCCCCCCCCCCCAAGTGTATACCCAGACCCCTCACCCCAGTATATAAAGTGTAGAGTAGCCTCTCCCTCCTGCTCCCCCCGCTGCTGCAGCTGATTTACCTCTACTCCTGACCCACCTCCTCCACAAAGTCGGATCCCCCCTTTGGGTTGCGGCTGTGGCTAATGCTGTGCAGTATTCAGGTCTCAGATCAGCGTGAATGCAGCTCAAGTTGTGCAGTAACAGAGCCGGTATACAGGAAGTGATCTCTGTTTACTTCCTGTAGAGGGCGGCGCTGTTACTGCATAACTTAACTTTACCGAAGCTGCCTTCACCGCTGATCTGAAAACTGAATGATGCAGTATTAGCAGCAGCCCGCAGGGAGGATCCGACTCTCTGGAGGAGGGGGGCCAGAAGTAGAGGTAAATCAACGTCATGACGCAGCGGCGGGCGGGGGTTTGAAGCAGTGAGCATTACCCCAATTTCCCCAGCGCCAGCCGTCCCTGCAGATGGGGCTTATTTTCGGAGGATGTCTTATATTTCAAGGGTGCTTGAAATAGAAGATAGGGCTTACTTTCGGAGGATGCCTTATTTTAGGGGAAAGACAGTATTTTCAGTGGATTTCCTCTTTAACTACTTTGAAAGCCTTGGCGAGATGAACTTTGTAGGGCTGCACGGTTTTTCGGTTTAAAACCGAAACCGCGGTTCGTGGCAAGACGATCTGCTGATCGTCAGTACCATCGGTTTTTTCGGTCTGCTGTTTAATACTCTGCTTCTGGCCCCGCTGTGCGCGGATTGGCCAGAAGCAGTGAATATGTATGAGAGTTAATGAGCGGGGGGGGCGGATCCACTCCAGCGAGCGGCCGGGCACATACAGCATTACCAATCACTGGCTAGCATGGAATGACAGCAGCGGTAGGCGGAGCTGTATGCTCTGTACAGCTCCGCCTACCACTGTCGTCATTCCATCGCTAGCCAGTGATAGGTAATGCTGTATGATGTGCCTGGCCGCTCGCTCTAGTGGATCCGCCCCCCGCTCATTAACGCTCATACATATTCACTGCTTCTGGCCCCGCTGTGCGCGGATTGGCCAGAAGCAGTGAATATGTATGAGTGTTAATGAGCGGGGGGCGGATCCACTAGAGCGAGCGGCCAGGCACATCATACAGCATTACCTATCACTGGCTAGCGATGGAATGACGGCAGTGGTAGGCTGAGCTGTACAGAGCATACAGCTCCGCCTACCGCTGCCGTCATTTAAAGGGATACTGTAGGGGGTCGGGGGAAAATTAGTTGAGGTTACCCGGAGCTTCTAATGGCCCCCTGCAGACATCCTGTGCCCACGCAGCCACTCACTGATGCTCCGGCCACACCTCCGGTTCACTTCTGGAATTTCAGACTTTAAAGTCAGAAAACCACTGCGCCTGTGTTGCCGTGTCCTCGCTTCTCCTGATGTCAACAGGAGCACACGGCGCAGACACAGACCATACTGGGCCTGCGCAGTACACTTCTGGTGACATCAGCGGGAGTGAGGACACGGCAACGCAGGCGCAGTGGTTTTCTGACTTTAAAGTCAGAAATTCCAGAAGTGAACCGGAGGCGGGGCAAGAGCATCAGTGAGTGGCTGCGTGGGCACAGGATGTCTGCGGGGGACCATTAGAAGCTCCGGGTAAGTTAAACTCATTTTCCCCCAACCCCCCTACAGTATCCCTTTAATCGCTAGCCAGTGATTGGTAATGCTGCATGTGCCCGGCCGCTGGAGTGGATCCGCCCCCCTTCCCCGCTCATTAACTCTCATACATATTCACTGCTTCTGGCCAATCCGCGCACAGCGGGGCCAGAAGCAAAGTATTACGGACTGGACCGGGCAGTGCGGACCAACCTCTCCCCCCCCCCCCCCCCCCCCCAGCATTTGGGGGGAAAAAAAAAAAAAAACGGGGAAAAATCGAAATTGCAATTTCTGAGAGAAAAATCGCAATTTCGATTTTTCCCTAAAATCGTGCAGCCCTAGAACTTTGGCATTGCCTGTAAGTGAAAGGTACAGCTGAGAGAAATCGCATTCACAGCTTTCCAAAACAAACTACATCACTTACCATAATGTAACAGACAACTTATGTTCTGCTCTTTTGCCTTAAAATTCCAGTTCAGGTACCCCGATGTAAGCACTTATGAGGGCAGGATAAGAAATCGCATTCATGGGAAATATTGTACAACTCTCTCACCTGTAGATGATAGGATACGGATCGTCTCTTTCTGGGGGGCCAGTAATTCTGGCAGTGGTTGGGAAAGACTTCACGGGTGGCTGGATCATGCTGTAAGGTGCCGTCTCCAGAACATGGTAAATCTCATTCAGTAGTCCCACCAATCTTTCCAAGTCTCCTTCACCAATACTGGCGGTCTCCAGAAAATGGTCCATGTCCATTGGAACCTCCCCATCATTGCCATAGTCACGGCTTGACTTGGCTGTTGCAGCCACCATCTCTTTTTCTCCATCCCCGGTGTTTGCAAGAGGTGGTGGAGTACTTTCAGATAACTGGTCTGCCATGCTCTTTATATCAGAAAGAATTTCATAAAAGTGACATTTCTGCAGAATAGCAGAACAGGCTGTGAAAACTCTGACCGTCTGAGCCGACAAGACCAACTCTAAGAGCTTTTGGTAACCAGTCTTCATCTGTGTCTCAGTTTGTCGTTTTAAAAACCCTTCCATCCCTTCCGCTGTACTTATGATGCTGTCCAGGGATTTAAATGCATTTAATTTGAGTGAAGAAGACACGTGATCCGCAAACAGCAAATCATACAACTTTCCAATCACATCAGCCTTAAGGAGAGATTCTACAGATCGAGCACCACATTCGGCCAAGGAGGACACCAACTTGGTGCCTGCTTTCAACTGTCGGACATTCAAAGCAATAGGCTGCTGTAGAGCAAGCTGCAAATCCAACGCTTGCATGGCCCAATCGATTAATTGACTGAGGTGGTTCCGTCCTGGTTCTTTCAGCTGCAGAAAGCTCAGGCCTTTGACTATTAAGCTGGGTACTTCTTCTAAAGCTGTAACCCACCTAGCACCTCGGTCATCATGATACAGGTCCAATAACTCCAACAGTTTAACCGAGGTTTCATTGGCCCCAGAGCTTTCTTTGTCAAGGTCCTGATCACGAAGCTTGTTGACTTCATTCTCAAAAGCCGTTTTGTGTGGACAGCTAAAGTAAAGGAGAGGCCCCAGGTCACGGTCATATGGATCATAGGTCATAGTGGGGACAGATGCCAAGTCTTCAGGAGTGTAGTCAATATCAAAGCTTGGGTATTTAAAAGCTTCCCTTTCAAAATCCGCAATTCCATCTTCATCACTTGAGATCTGCTCATAGCCATCATCTCCTATAGAAAAAATAGATAAGAAAGGAGTAACTCAGCAGCAAGAAGGGAATGCCATAACTGGTGATACGTATACTACACTTCCTGTATCCCTGGAAGTCAGTGGTATAAACATCGGTTCTCCATAATAAGCATCACAAGGATCCAAACAACAACACAGAATCCTGGGGACATTGAACGCCAGGGAGGTGAATAGGTGCTGGCTTACTGAACAGGAAGAGATGAGATCTAAACACAGGTCTCCTGTGTCAGAGGCAAAGCTTTTAACCAGTACACTATCCAGCCACTGCACTACTAGTGGGGAGGATGGGCTGGCTGCATGCTTGCTCTGTGTGTGGCTCAACCTACTAAGGCTTAGCCACTCTGCAGCCGCCTAACGGCGATCAGCAGCTGCAGAGTGGCTAACCCAGGACCTTATGCCGATCGGCGTGAATCCTGGGGGCGGAGATTAGCGGGGATCGCACGCATCCCGCTGAGTTACGAAGCTCTGCTCCGTAAACAGCCTGCCAGCCGCAATCGGCGAAAATACTTGTACAGCGCTGCAATCTAGTGCAGCGCTGAACGGAAGACAGCTCTGTCACTGAACTGTCCCCAGGAGAGGCTCAAAATCTGATCCCTCTCATAGGCATCAGCCTATGAGAGGCGATCCTACTGCTGGATCTCGGAGGGAGGAAGGAAGGGGGGAAAAAATTAAATTAAAAAAAAAAAAAAATACTTTATGAGGAAAAAACAACAACATTGCAGCAGCAATCAGATGCCACCAACAGAAAGCTCTGTTGGTGGCAAGAAAAGGAGGCAAGAATAATTTGTGTGGTAAGTTGTATGGCCATGTAATAAACAGTTAAAGCTGCGCAGTGCTGAATTGTAAAAGTCTGGTCACTAGGGGGGTGTAAGCCTGTGGTCCACAAGCTGTTAAAGTTCTGCATGACAGCCAAGCACCGATCATTTGTAGAAAGCAATAAAGATGGAAGCCTCTGTACTCCTTTCACTATAGGATAACAATCAAACAAAATCAAAAGCTGACAACCTTCAATTTCCTCCTCATCGCCCTCCTCTTCATCCTCTTCTTCATCAGCAATGCTTTCTCCTGTTTGAACATCCTCCTCATCATCTTCATCATCCTCAGCATTGAGGTCATCGTCATCATCTTCGTCGTCCTCCTCGTCATCCTCCCCATCATCCTGGGGATCGTCATCCCCTTCCTCTTCAGAGTAATTGCCATCAGGGTGAATAGACACCACATCAGGAGAGATGGGCTCGAAGTAGCCTTCCCTTGGTTCTCTCTCATCTTCCTTTTCAGCACCTAATGCAAAAAGATAACAATAAGACACAATGAATATAAATGTAATTAGTATACCAAGAACTTGATGAATCACCTGTGAGAGCAATGTAAACAAAAAGGAAGAGTCTGCTCAGCTGCATGCCACAAAAAAAGAGAGAGACTAGCTAAGGCACTCTTCTCTGGCTAAAAGAAATTTATACATAAAAAATAAAATTAATTTTTATGAGTACCCGCAGCTGGCATTGGCTCATCATCATCGTCATCTGGTGGAGGAGGACCAGGAGGGGTTCGGGGGCCTCTTGGCTGTGGTCTTGGTGGACTACCATTGTACTGGTCTTCTTTCTCCTCTTCAACTAAAGGAAGAAGGACAGATTCAGCCTACTCAATTAACCACACAGAATAGAGAGATGCACAAGCGCGTCACACAGAATGGAGAGAGGCACAAGCGCGTCACACAGATTGGAGACAGGCACACCACACAGAATGGAGCGAGGCACAAGCGCGTCGCGCTGAACGGAGCGAGGCACAAGCGCGTCACGCTGAACGGAGAGAGGCACAAGCGCGTCACGCTGAACGGAGAGAGGCACAAGCGCGTCGCGCTGAACGGAGCGAGGCACAAGCGCGTCGCGCTGAACGGAGCGAGGCACAAGCGCGTCGCGCTGAACGGAGAGAGGCACAAGCGCGTCACGCTGAACGGAGAGAGGCACAAGCGCGTCGCGCTGAACGGAGAGAGGCACAAGCGCGTCGCGCTGAACGGAGAGAGGCACAAGCGCGTCGCGCTGAACGGAGAGAGGCACAAGCGCGTCGCGCTGAACGGAGAGAGGCACAAGCGCGTCACGCTGAACGGAGAGAGGCACAAGCGCGTCACGCTGAACGGAGAGAGGCACAAGCGCGTCACGCTGAACGGAGAGAGGCACAAGCGCGTCACGCTGAACGGAGAGAGGCACAAGCGCGTCACGCTGAACGGAGAGAGGCACAAGCGCGTCACGCTGAACGGAGAGAGGCACAAGCGCGTCACGCTGAACGGAGAGAGGCACAAGCGCGTCACGCTGAACGGAGAGAGGCACAAGCGCGTCACGCTGAACGGAGAGAGGCACAAGCGCGTCACGCTGAACGGAGAGAGGCACAAGCGCGTCACGCTGAACGAAGAGAGGCACAAGCACGTCACGCTGAACGGAGAGAGGCACAAGCACGTCACGCTGAACGGAGAGAGGCACAAGCACGTCACGCTGAACGGAGAGAGGCACAAGCACGTCACACTGAACGGAGAGAGGCACAAGCACGTCACACTGAACGGAGAGAGGCACAAGCACGTCACACTGAACGGAGAGAGGCACAAGCACGTCACACTGAACGGAGAGAGGCACAAGCACGTCACGCTGAACGGAGAGAGGCACAAGCACGTCACGCTGAACGGAGAGAGGCACAAGCACGTCACACTGAACGGAGAGAGGCACAAGCACGTCACACTGAACGGAGAGAGGCACAAGCACGTCACACTGAACGGAGAGAGGCACAAGCACGTCACGCTGAACGGAGAGAGGCACAAGCACGTCACGCTGAACGGAGAGAGGCACAAGCACGTCACACTGAACGGAGAGAGGCACAAGCACGTCACGCTGAACGGAGAGAGGCACAAGCACGTCACGCTGAACGGAGAGAGGCACAAGCACGTCACACTGAACGGAGAGAGGCACAAGCACGTCACACTGAACGGAGAGAGGCACAAGCACGTCACACTGAACGGAGAGAGGCACAAGCACGTCACACTGAACGGAGAGAGGCACAAGCACGTCACACTGAACGGAGAGAGGCACAAGCACGTCACACTGAACGGAGAGAGGCACAAGCACGTCACACTGAACGGAGAGAGGCACAAGCACGTCACACTGAACGGAGAGAGGCACAAGCACGTCACACTGAACGGAGAGAGGCACAAGCACGTCACACTGAACGGAGAGAGGCACAAGCACGTCACACTGAACGGAGAGAGGCACAAGCACGTCACGCTGAACGGAGAGAGGCACAAGCACGTCACACTGAACGGAGAGAGGCACAAGCACGTCACACTGAACGGAGAGAGGCACAAGCACGTCACGCTGAACGGAGAGAGGCACAAGCACGTCACACTGAACGGAGAGAGGCACAAGCACGTCACACTGAACGGAGAGAGGCACAAGCACGTCACACTGAACGGAGAGAGGCACAAGCGCGTCACGCTGAACGGAGAGAGGCACAAGCGCGTCACGCTGAACGGAGAGAGGCACAAGCGCGTCACGCTGAACGGAGAGAGGCACAAGCGCGTCACGCTGAACGGAGAGAGGCACAAGCGCGTCACGCTGAACGGAGAGAGGCACAAGCGCGTCACGCTGAACGGAGAGAGGCACAAGCGCGTCACGCTGAACGGAGAGAGGCACAAGCACGTCACGCTGAACGGAGAGAGGCACAAGCGCGTCACACTGAACGGAGAGAGGCACAAGCACGTCACGCTGAACGGAGAGAGGCACAAGCACGTCACGCTGAACGGAGAGAGGCACAAGCACGTCACGCTGAACGGAGAGAGGCACAAGCACGTCACACTGAACGGAGAGAGGCACAAGCACGTCACACTGAACGGAGAGAGGCACAAGCACGTCACACTGAACGGAGAGAGGCACAAGCACGTCACACTGAACGGAGAGAGGCACAAGCACGTCACGCTGAACGGAGAGAGGCACAAGCACGTCACGCTGAACGGAGAGAGGCACAAGCACGTCACACTGAACGGAGAGAGGCACAAGCACGTCACACTGAACGGAGAGAGGCACAAGCACGTCACACTGAACGGAGAGAGGCACAAGCACGTCACACTGAACGGAGAGAGGCACAAGCACGTCACGCTGAACGGAGAGAGGCACAAGCACGTCACACTGAACGGAGAGAGGCACAAGCACGTCACGCTGAACGGAGAGAGGCACAAGCACGTCACGCTGAACGGAGAGAGGCACAAGCACGTCACACTGAACGGAGAGAGGCACAAGCACGTCACACTGAACGGAGAGAGGCACAAGCACGTCACACTGAACGGAGAGAGGCACAAGCACGTCACACTGAACGGAGAGAGGCACAAGCACGTCACGCTGAACGGAGAGAGGCACAAGCACGTCACACTGAACGGAGAGAGGCACAAGCACGTCACACTGAACGGAGAGAGGCACAAGCACGTCACACTGAACGGAGAGAGGCACAAGCACGTCACACTGAACGGAGCGATGCACAAGCACGTCACACTGAACGGAGCGAGGCACAAGCACGTCACACTGAACGGAGAGAGGCACAAGCACGTCACACTGAACGGAGCGATGCACAAGCACGCCACACTGAATGGAGCGATGCACAAGCACGCCACACAGAATGGAGAGAGGCACAAGCACGCCACACAGAATGGAGCGATGCACAAGCACGCCACACAGAATGGAGCGATGCACAAGCACGCCACACAGAATGGAGCGATGCACAAGCACGCCACACAGAATGGAGAGAGGCACAAGCATGCCACACAGAATGGAGAGAAGCACAAGCACGCCACACTGAATGGAGAGAGGCACAAGCGCGCCACACTGAATGGAGAGAGGCACAAGCACGCCACACAGAATGGAGAGAGGCACAAGCACGCCACACAGAATGGAGAGAAGCACAAGCGCGCCACACTGAATGGAGAGAAGCACAAGCGCGCCACACTGAATGGAGAGAGGCACAAGCGCGCCACACTGAATGGAGAGAGGCACAAGCGCGCCACACTGAATGGAGAGAGGCACAAGCACGCCACACAGAATGGAGAGAGGCACAAGCATGCCACACAGAATGGAGAGAGGCACAAGAAGCCAATGAGAGCCAAAGCTAAAAACATAGCAGTCCAATCAACAAACTGATTGCAGGAAAATGTATTTTCAAACATAAATGAAACTTTATCACTGTGTTGGCAGGAAGGAAATACACTAAAATCTTTCTTCCAAAAATGTGTAAAAGGCCCATTAAAATTGTAGCACGATAAGCACTTCTGACAGCAAAATGGAACGTCAATACAAGTGACGTAGTTGGCCAACTTATGAGCTGCAATCTTCATAGCAAAAACAGCCGGCAACCATGACATTTTGTTTTAAAATGAGATCTGCCTACCACATTTTATTTCCATTCTCTCCGGCTTGTTCTGAAGGATCATCTTTCCAGTTACTAAGTCCCTATATGAAGCTGTTTAACCCCTCCTCATTAGTGACATGAGAGCACAGGATTGTGCAGAGATAAGCCACACTTACCATGCTTTGGATTCCTCTTCAGTCCGATCTGTGGGTGCTGCTGCTGCGGAGGAGGCGGGGGTGGGGGCGGAGGCGGGGGAGAATCCCGTTCATGATTTATAATGACTCTGTCTACTGATCCATAGACGGCTAGAGTGAGGCAATTATACCATCCCTTCAGTACAAGCCCATCTGTGTTAACCTGAAAAAACAAAAACGGAGAATCAGGAAGCTGTGACTGCTTTATTTATTAGTTCTTATGAACATATCTAAAATCACAACATCATGAAGTCTATATTAAAGGACCACTACAGGGAAAATAGTAAGCAGTTAAAATCTGACAGAATCGACAGATTTTGAACTAGACCATCTCCTCATGGGGGATTCTCAGGGTTTTCTTTGATTTCAAAAGTATTGCCTGAACAGAAATTGCTAGGTCTAACAGCAACTGCCATTTAGGAAATGCTTTTAAAAACAAAGAAAACCCCTGGGAATCTCCCATGAGGATTCTAAATACACTGAAAAGTGAGAAGTTGAAAAAAAATAGAAAAAATAAATAAATCAAGTAATGATTAAATCTAGCCGTGTAATCTGTTCATGTTGTTTGAACCTGCAGGTCATCATCTTTACTACTGGCTGAAACAAACAAAAAATTGTGCCATTAGCTAAAAATATACCATCTAACAATGTGATGGGCTAAAAGGTGGCAATGAGCTTCATGGCCCTGACATCACACTGTGGGAGGGGCTTCACCACAATTATCAGCAAACAGGCATCCCTGATTCTAGGGTATTCAAGAAAAGATAAAGATTTCTCATTTGAAAAGGGCATGAGCTCCTGATTGGGATGAAGTTGAATCCTGGGTTCCTCTTTAACATTTTTCCCAGAGATGGGATGTAAAAACCAGTTGAGGTGAAGTAGGCACATGTAGTCAGACTAAAATCCCCTTGACCTTCACTACTTGCAGTATGATCCATTATCCAACTCCCACCATGACTAGAAACAACTTCCGTGGTGTACAGTATATATCTGGCCAAGTCATGTTGGTTAGTGAAAGTTGAGATATTTCAGTAGGATCCCTCCTCTAACAGAAGGAAACACCTCCCAGTATATTATCCTGTACCCCCTATTTGAAATCAGGAATAGATATATAGATTACATTGAAGAGAAGAATGTTGACTGTTCCAGTGACCCATCAAAACTTTTGTTCAATAGTGATTACATTTGAAAAATATAGCTAAAACGTTAACGTCATTACCTTTGAATTTGGCCGGAAGATGATAGCATTGTTTTCATCATAGTCGAGACTATTTATGAACAAGGGAAAGATAACACGTTAAATTATATTACAGCATTCACTGTAAACATCAGTATGCTAGATAGAAATAGACAAAAGGAGGACCGCAGTGCAAAGAGACATAAGAGCCCATATGCAGTTACATTTTTCACCTGCGTTTTCTCCTATGAGAAAAAGTGAATTGCATTAGGCCCAAGATGTCAGATAGGCTACCAGGTCAAGAAAAGATTGATAGGTACGTGACATTTCCATAAATAAATGTATGACATTTTGAGTCTGGCTTCCTTTGACAGCTGTACTTTTAACATAAAATTCACACATGGAGAAAATAAGGGTCAACAAGTCTGTAACTTGAGGTTTAAATTCCAGAAGTGAACCGGAGGCGGGGCTGGAGCATCGGTGAGTGGCTGTGCGGGCACAGGATGTCTGCGGGGGACCATTAGAAGCCCCGGGTAACTTCAACTCATTTTCCCCCGACCCCCCCTACACTATTCCTTTAAGTACTTCATTGCAATTTATCAATGTATGCATTTATTTTTAAATTCTGTATGTTGTAGCACACATTAGGACAAGTACTAGGAGCAATTTGATTCCTCACACAGCTGTTCCTCTCAGCTGTAAAATCCTCCATCAGTTTTAGATACAAAATGTATCTAATACTGACAGCTCCCAGAGGGCTAGACCATGTCTCTGCACAGGGGAGTTGCTATCAACTCCTCAGTTTATAGTTTAATTATCACCTTGCTGAAAGAATCTTATTGATATGGTGGTAAGGGGTTAAAGATTCTAGCAATGTGTGTTTATTATCTTTGCTTCTCTTGACTGATAAAGATACTAATAATGCTAATTGTAAACAGTGGTCTGCCCCTCTCAGCAGCTTGTAAAGTGGATGTAGCCTGGAGTGAATCACCACAAGCAGGCAGCCAGGCAACCAGTCTGAGTGTAAACACAGACTAGTGTTATAGCTACTTATATTCCAGCAATATTACAGCTCATTTAGTTACTGGTTACCACCTCAGACCAGCCTATTTCTCCTCATGTCTCCTACATGCTGTGAGTGACACAGTGAAATATATTTGTGAGCTGTGTGAGAAATGAATTTTTAAGCAGGGATAGAGGGAGAGAGACCCGGGTGAATAAATAAAGTGCCCCTAGCACTAGTGGTAATGTGTACACTAATATACAATAACATTTCTATAATACAATAACATTTCGATAGCGCTTTTCTCCCATAGGACTCAAAGCGCTTAGGCTCTCTCAGATTCAGTAATTGGTAGTAGGATGAAGAATTCACACAACAAAAGTTATATTTCTGCAAATGCCAAACTGAACAGGTGGGTTTTCAGTCTGGATTTAAACACGTCCAGGGATGGAGCTGTCCTGATCTGTTGAGGTAAGGAGTTCCAAAACGTAGGGGCAGCATGACAGAAGGCTCTGGGACCAAAAGATTCCAAGTGGACTCTGGGTATGACTAGATTATTAGAACCTGTGGATCTAAGAATGCAGGGATTGCTACGTAGCTGCAACATATCTTTCATGTATCCAAGGCCTAGATTATTCAGGGATTTAAATGTCAGTAGGCCGATCTTGAATAGGACCCTCCATTCTATAGGTAGCCAGTGAAGGGAGTGCAGGACTGGCGTTATGTGGCAGTGATGGGGTTGGCTGGTTAGGAGTCTGGCAGCAGTATTCTGTATCAGCTGTAGGCGGTACAAGGCCTTTTTTGGAAGGCCAGTGTAGAGAGCATTACAGTAGTCCAGTCGGGATGTGATGAAGGCATGGACTAAGGTTGGCAGATCTTCTGGGGGGATGAGGTGCTTAATTTTTGCAATGTTCTTCAGGTAAAATATAGAGTATTAAAATAAAAAAAAATAAAGTTGTTCCAATCGATAGAATTCCTTTAAGGGTTTTTGTATTGAATACAAAACAGGTCCCATCTGATTCCCGATCGTTTTTCTGAACAATTTTCTGATCAATTATATACAAAATGGTCAGAAAAAACTATCGGAAATCAGATCGGACCTGTCAGAAATAATTAATTCGACCCATCTATCTAACAGATAATTGGATAGTGTGTACCAGGCATGAGGCATTTTCCGAGCCTCTAAACATCTCGGTGTGAAGCAGCCATGAGTCTCTTTATCTACAGCGAGCAGTTAGTCCCTTCCAGCTATGTTTGTTATACTCCTTTTTATGCGAATGGGCTGCAATCCCAATACTGATTCCTGATCCTGAATAGCAAAGTATCACCAGAAACCGCTTCTTGAATCAGGAAATTAAGAAAAAAAACAAAACACCATTCTCTTTGAGGCACTTTTATGTTACCATTTGCCCCAAGAATCATGGCCATTTTATATTATAGACATCCCTCCTCTCCAACATCAGTGTACTACTCTATAAATGAATATCTTCCTACACACTTTAGAACAGGTCAAAATTCAGAAGCATAAAATATACACACCTGCCCAGTCTGTCAAATACGGTGGCGGTTGGCTTGGTGACATTGTTGAAAAACAAATCCAAATGAAAATTGTGCGGTGAGGTCTCACTGCCGGAAAAAACAACAGAGACATGTTAGGAAGCATGTGGGGAAGAAATTTACAAAACTGTAATTTCTTGCATATGAAGTGGCTTTTTGTTCCAGGCCGCACAGAGTGGAGGAAAGGGCCAGGCCTCACATTAATAAACTAACACTTGTACTGAGGAGTTATGCCCTCTGTTATAGCCAGCAGTGCAGCTGTGCAGTGACACCGGGAATGAGGTCTCACGGGACAGTTTATATTCATGTGTCTGAAGCAGCTGCTGTAATCAAGGCAAGATTCAGAAAAACCCTGACCCTCTCATACACGAGGCAGCTCATACAGAGTGCTGTGAAAAGGTATTTGGCCACTTTCATGATGACCTCTACTACTGCTTATTTGTCACATTGAGAGATTTCTTAAAAAAAACAAAAAAAAAAACAAAACACCTCTCTCTCCATTCATTTAAAGAATTCTACTTTCAGAAAAACAAACGTAATAAACGTCATCAACATAGATGGGTGCTGTGCAAATCTTTTTGGAATTATTTATGAAAAAACAGCTCTCAGTTGCCGGAAAACGAATCTAACCCGTGTCGGGGACTGGAGGACACTCGAGGTCCGGCGAGGGCACGGGACGGCTGAAGAGGGCTCCGGGAAGCCCCAGGTAAGTAAAACTTTGCTTCTTTGTCAGGGTTAAAGTTCCCTTTGCAGCAAAACTGAGGAACCCCCCCCCCCCCCCCCCAAAAAAATGCCATTGTCATGGACTCTTAGTTCCCAGCCATGCTTCAGGCAGAAGTGCAGCCGTAGTGTGCCTGCGCAAGTAAGGCCATGCCTGGACGTGTGGCTCCTGCCTACTGTGCATGCATACTCGCACATGGGCCGATATGTTTAGAGGGACTGCGCCTGGCAATGGTGGGAGCAAGGAAGACACGGGAAATCTCTGGACTATCCACAGGCTTCACTGTACCTAGGTCTAAGTACCTAACTTTTTTTTTAATTGGGGGGGGGGGGGGGGGTTTAATACCTGGCCAGTGCATTTATGATGGAATGCTCCGCCCCCATCACAAGGCACTACAATGCACAAATTGTCATTCATATGACCCTGCCGCTGGCGGTGTCATATGCATTGTGCTGCCCCCCACCCAGTGATGTACTCCCTGCTGGACAGAAAGCATGTCACTGGGATTCCTGAATTTCCAGTCATATTTGCGTCATTCCACAAATGCGCCCTGCACAGCAGTGATTAAAAAGTATGCATCGCTTATTGACTTACATTACAGCGGAAGTCCACCAATAACACGCTGTTGACTTTGCAACAGCTCAGCAGCAAATCAGGCACTCATGGCACAACAAGTTGTGATGGAGTAAATTTATCAGGCCCCACAGACTTTCATTGCAGATGTGTTACCCTGCGTGCAAAAAGGGCACTGCAACGCAGTGAAAATGGCCTAGAGCAGTGTTTTCCAACCCTGTCCTCAAGGCCCACCAACAGTGCTCGTTTTGTGGAAATCCACAGAGGTAGTTAATCAGCTCTGCTCAGACATTAATTACCTCACCTGTGCATGTTTGTGGTTTCCTGCAAAACATGTACTGTTGGTGGGCCTTGAGGACAGGGTTGGGGATCTCTGGCCTAGAGTAAAAGGGGCCTCTATGTTTTTTCTTTGTAGCCTTAGCGACAGTACTTTCTGTACTCTTAAGAATGGCACTTGTTGCGCCACAACCAGATCCACCTTAAAGGGACTCCGATCACCTCTCATGGGCATGCCTTTAAGACTCTGACCAGTACTGCAAAGTACTTAAAGATGCATACCATTCTGTAGCTTGTGCTCTCCTCTTTCATTTCATGCATGAATCGCCATACACCAAATTGTTTTCATTCCATTTTAATTTAAAAATCATGGCTGCCATCTTGGCTATGTTATAACTTCCGGGTCACCCGTCTTCTCTGTTAGAGAAGTGCATCACTGAATGAAGCAGGAAGAGGAAGTGACACGCTTGGCCATTGCAAAAGACTTCTCCGGAGGGGTCATAGCACGACTTTGTTGGAAGTAGTCTGTCTTAAAGGCATGCCCATGAGAGGCGCTCGGAGTCCCTTTAAGATGAAATAGTAAATACAATTTTGCTGTAAACCTGTGCTGTAATAGAACATACATACACTAGTTTGAGATGTTCCACTCACCCATAAGCTCTGCTGTCCGGGAGCCCACTGTGTGCTCTAATTCCAGGAGGGATTACCCGAACCTCGTTGATGTAGACCAAGCATGGAAACCGGATCACATCGACATTGCTGCCTTGCTATAAATGCAAACACAGAAACCAACTAAATATGCATCCGTAATAAACTAAAGGTATTTAGTTTCAGAGAACAGATTCTACTGTCTTGTAATTAAACACAAAAATGTGGAAACGGGTTCACCTCTCATCACATTTTTTTTAGTTAAGACTTTGCAACATGTATCTGCAACACTACAGGAACGTCTGATGGCCTTACAGGTAACTTATGATGGTCTTAGAGGTAGAACCAGGCCCAGATGGGGGAGAATCATTCCTGCACTGTTTCTGCAGAAGACAATTGGCCCCAGGCAAATTAGTCTGGGCCCTGTACCTCTCTCCTCGGTTTATTTTTACAAACAAAATTGCAGTGCGATGGAATATGCAAGGAGCACATTACCAATCTTCTAATGATAGCTCAGAGGCAAGTATTTACAAAATTACAACCCATCTGTTCATTCCATTCTCAGCATCCACCAGCCAAAACCTTATGGCCTAAGCACACTAACTGGCTTCTGTCCGCTTTTCAGAATCATATCATTGTTAGATTGAAAAAAAGCATACAGAAACCTTAGTGAGCTCAGGCCCTTACTGCTTGAAGAATTAATGAAGCCGTATATAATATTTAAACAATCATTAACTTTCGAAATTCCCCCAAAGCATCTTTATAGTCTCTATTAATTAAAAAGTGTCACGTCAACCTCTACCAAAAGCAATCGACTGAGATTTATGAATATCAACGGTGTTCTCCCCAGAATATTTTTCCAGCCGGGTGGCATGAAAAAGTAGCCGGGTGGAGCGAGATGAGAGAATGCAGGGCCGGTGTTTCTCTGCACTACTTTAGGAGGTGAGCCATGACAGCCGGGTGCTCGCCAAAATTAGCACCCGGCTAAAAGAGCCTGGGGAGAATACTGATCAAATATACAGCATATAAAAGAAGCAACGCGCTCTAATGCATAAGTAAGCACTGAAGACTGTGAAACGCACTAGGCTTGCTTCTATTGTACATGCTATTCATAAATCTCTAAGTCAGCACTGCTGGTACGTGGATCGATTGCTTTGGTCTGTAAATTGGGCTTATAGCCCCTGGTGCACACACCTGTCAGTGAGTGAATAGAGTGCGGATGGCCACACGAGTTTAGCGTCTTCTCCACTTTCCAAGTTAACCTTTACAACACATTTCAAATGCAAATGAAGCAACATGCACTAATAATAATAACCTAGAGCTAGCACTCAAAATATAAAAACGTGTTATTTCAATTGCATGAGGGCTGCTTTCGTAACATTACCGCATACTGGCTGGATAGTGTACTGGTTAGGCTCTGCCTTTGACATGGGAGACCAGGTTTCAAATTCTGGCTATGGTCAGTACCTATTGAGTAAGGAGTTCTTGGGCAAGAATTCCTAACACTGCAGGGTGGCCCCTTGCGTGCACTCTTAGTAGCTGCAGCTCTTGAGCGATTTGAGTCCAACAGGAGAAAAGAGCTGTACAAATTTTCAGATTGTTCAGAGATACAATTAAAGTATGGTCGGGTGTTAGTTGTGGAGCAGATATGCAGACATTAAACCAACAAATGGTGATTCAGGTAATACTGTTAATGACACACTGTACATGGTTTAATGCAAGCTTTAGAAACTCTTTGTATGGTTCTGATACAGTTCTTCATGCCTGAAGAAGAAACTTTAAGGAAACTTTAACTGAAAAAAAAAATGGCTAATTACTTACCTGGGGCTACTTCCACCCCTCTGAAGTCCTGCTTGTCCCTCGCAGTCATTCCATGCCGCGTACCTCCGTTCCACGCTTCCGCAGAAAGTATAAATTGCTACAGTGCATGCACAGAACACACCCAGCCAAAGGTGTGCCAATGAGAAGGCGCATGATTGAGAAGGTGTGCAGCCGGGGCCATACATGCGCAGTAGCCAGCACTTAGCCAAGTTGCCCTGGCTTTCAGAGGAGGACAGCGGAGGAACGGTGCAGCGCAGAATGACAGCGAGGGACTGGGAGGACTTGTGGGGCCTGAAAGAAGCCCCAGGTAAGTAACTGGCTATTAAAGGGACCCTGAGCAGTCCAAAACTAAATTGGTACTTACCTGGGGCTTCCTCCAGCACACCGCGGGCTGCGAGGGTCCCCGGCGTCCTACTGACTCCTCTCCCGGTCACACTGGTGGCTCCGATACCGGCTATTTATGGGTGAAGGTTGGCCGGATACTTCCTGAAGGGTGATGCTCTGTGTCAGCCGTGACAGTCCTGTGCATGCGTGGTTTTCTAACTCTGAACCGTGCATGCGCAGGACTGTCATGCAGGCCAGCACGATGAAACGCCGTGTCCCTTTTCAGGAAGTATCCGGCCAACCTTCAGCCTGAAAGTCGCCGGTAATGGAGCCGCCAGCGGGACCGGGAGAGAAGCCACGAAGGAGGGCCTTGCGGCCTACGGTGGTCTGGAGGAAGCCCCAGGTAAGTACCAGTTTCATTTTTTTCCAACTGCTCAGGGTCCCTTTAACGAAACATATACATACCTAGGTAGAGGACGTCACTACCGAGGACCATCCCGAAGATCATGCGCGGGCCTGAAGAGCAGCATGGGGCCTCTGGTGCAGGATAAGCTCTGGTGTTCCAACAATTCAGCATACCCATCAAGCCGCGCTCATGCATGAAGAAGTATGTGGTCGCGATCAGAAATCTGGCAAGCTCTTGTGGGATTTCGTTTGAGGGGTCCACGCGTGGCAACGGTGAGTGGCCCAGGAACATGTGGGAAACCTCTGCAGGGTCCAAAAACTTCTTCATCTTAGGCCAATACCTTTCTTTCCAAGAGCATGCCATAAACCCCATACAGTTAGTCACTAACGGTATTACCTGAATTAACGTTTGTTGGTTAGATGTTCGCACTTACAAATACAAGAGACATCAGTGCAGAGGAGACATTCATCTGACATAACGCAGAGGAAGGTGGTGAACTGATATAGGAGCTGCCTCACTATGCCCCGCATCATATTCTGCACAAGCAGCATTCATAGATACATTATAAGCCCCTATGCTGGAGATTTGCAGCACATTTCCGGGCAGGCAGCTCAGTGAGGGTGAAGATGTCAGGCCTCAGCCCCCTCCAGTCCACTAACACACTGCACAGAAATCACGCCTTTCCACTCGTGCTTCGCCTCCACAGACACTCCACGCACAGGGAAGCGGCGCCCGGCCTCTCCCTCCTCTCACCTCCGTGTTCTGGTGCTTGAAAGTGTCCAAAAACAGCAGCTCCATAGCGGCCTCACCCGCCATGTTTGGTGTGGGCGGGCAGGCGAGTAGGCGTGTCTTCCGCTGCATTGGGAATCACATCCGGGACAGCGAAGCGACTAGCGAGCTCTGCGAAGTTATTTTGGATTCTACGGCGCGGCTGAGCTTGTGTCGTCGCTGCGGGAGTTGGTCGCCATTTTTATGGTTTGATAACCCGATTGAGTGGCCTGAGAAGCTTTTATCAAAATCACAAGCTATGAACTGGACGTTATCGGCTCATTGCGAACAATTTTTTTTTTTGTGCGAATGTTAGGCCTGGAACCCACGAGAGCGTTTTTTTTGAGCGTTTATTAGGGCCCGGTCTCACCTGAGCGGGAATCGCGCGATTCCCGTTCACGGCAAACCGCTAGCAGTTCTGCAAGAACCGCTACACAATGTAGCGAGTGGCAGTGTTCTCACTGCCGCGGTTGCGGTTAGCGATAACCGCAACCGCGCTGCATGCAGCGGTTTGCCGGCGACGAGCGTTCCGCGATTTGCGATCGTAATTAGCGTGGGCACGCTAATCGCGATCGCTCCAAAACCGCCGCAGTGTCCAGTGATTTTTCCGCGCTAATCGCGGGAAAATCACTCCCGCAAAACGCCGGCGGTAATCGCCGGCGTTCTGCGATTTTAAGTGGAAACGGGCCCTTAGGGATCACTTTAAATCGCTAGCGATTTCCCTTAATGCTCTGGCAATGTAAATTGATGTAACAAATTCAACAGTAGCGATTGCAATTAGCAAAATTGCAGGACATGCAGCATTTTGGGATCGTTTGCTCTTCAATGTAAAGTATTGAAGCGCTGGCAAATCGCTCATGAATCGGTACACAGTGGCGTAGCTAAGGAGCTGTGGGCCGGGCCCACTGGGCCCCGATGCAAGTTTTACAATGGGGCCCCCCAAGCACTCTATACATAACAATTGATACGGCTCACCAAAACCTGCCAATGGCAACTACAGTGTCAGAGGTGCAAGAAGTGGATGGGGAACAGTTTGTTAATGATTACCACTATTCAAAGTATCTATAGAAGTGATTATTACCAGCGCAGGACCAATAGTGAGCTAATACTGTAGTTGAGGGAGGGCCCAAGGGCCCCGATGCGGTCGCTAACTCTGCACCTCCTATTGCTACGCCCCTGCCGCTACACATAGCCATTTGTGTGTGATTTCCAAATTACTGCAAAGTGTAAAAAAAAAAGTGAAACGACCAATCAGAATTAAAATAGCTAATCATAAAATACACACATAAAATAGCTACCAAAATTACTGGAAAACTGCTGTGTTCCTTTATTTATACTGCTGTGTTCCTTTATTTCTTTCTCTGCATCAGAGTTAAAAATCGAGTATGCGAGTGACAGTCCGCATACTTCCTTATACCATTGATAAGGAATTACAGCCATAAAACACTTTCAGGCAGAAAATGGCTTCTTAAGGCGCGTACACACACCATACTTCCGCAAACAACGGGTCCGCCAGACCCTCCCACCGGGCGGACTTTCTGCCGACAGTAGCATGTGTGTACGCGCTGTCAGCAGATCCGCTAATCGTTCAGAAGCAGCCTTATCAGTCTGCCGACAGTGCGTACACACGTGCTACTGTCGGCAGAACGTCCGCCCAGCGGGAGGGTCTGGCGGACCCATCGTTTGCGGAAGTATGACGTGTGTACCCGCCTTTAGAGCAGGAAAGAGATAAAAAGGGTGAATTGTTCATAGATTTTAGTTCTGGCATACTTCAATGCATGTGTCATTGAGCAGAGACAATAAAACAGTAAAAACTTTAAAAAGTAGCTTTCAACAAAAACAAGTAAAACTGTGGGATATCTAAGAAGGTCATTTTTAGGAGAAGGAGGATAGATACAACTGTTTATCTCATCAGTTTATTTTCACCTCGTGTTTCCTTTAACCCGGCCATCACGACTGAACTATTAACACCGTACAGTTAATTGGTTTCAGCATTACTATTCTGTTACTGGAGACATATATTTCCTGGAACTACTGGCTATTAACTCTGATTCACCACCATTCTGCTTTTTGGTCATTTACATAATTACTGGTTCCAAATTATAGTTGGTTCTATGAAACTATAATTTTATTGTAATCCATCTTTTCCATAGAGTTGGGCCGAACGGTTCGCCGGCGAACGTGGTTCGCGCGAACGTAGGTGGTTCGCGTGCGGGTACCGCACGCGAACCTTTTGCGGAAGAAGTTCGGTTCGCCCCATAATGCACTGAGGGTCAACTTTGACCCTCTACATCACAGTCAGCAGGCCCAGTGTAGCCAATTAGGCTACACTAGCCCCTGGAGCCCCACCCCCCCTTATATAAGGCAGGCAGCGGCGGCCATTACGGCCACTCGTGTGCCTGCATTAGTGAGAGTAGGGCGAGCTGCTGCAGACTGTCTCTCATATAGGGAAAGATTAGTTAGGCTTAACTTCTTCCTGGCTGCATACCTGTTCTGTTCAGTGAGCCCTCAGTCCACTGCATACCTGTACTGTGATCCTGCCACTGCATACCTGTTCAGTGATCCTGCCACTGCATACCTGTTCTGTTCAGTGAGCCCTCAGCCCACTGCATACCTGTACTGTGATCCTGCCACTCCATACCTGTTCAGTGATCCTGCCACTGCATACCTGTTCTGTTCAGTGAGCCCTCAGCCCACTGCATACCTGTACTGTGATCCTGCCACTCCATACCTGTTCAGTGATCCTGCCACTGCATACCTGTTCAGTGATCCTGCCACTGCATACCTGTTCTGTGAACCCGCCACTGTATACCTGTTCTGTTCAGTGGACCCGCCACTGTATACCTGTTCTGTGAACCCGCCACTGTATACCTGTTCTGTTCAGTGGACCCGCCACTGTATACCTGTTCTGTTCAGTGGACCCGCCACTGTATACCTGTTCTGTTCAGTGGACCCGCCACTGTATACCTGTTCAGTGAACCCGCCACTGCATACCTGTTGTGTTCAGTGAACCTGCCACTGCATACCTGTTCTGTGAACCCGCCACTGTATACCTGTTCTGTTCAGTGGACCCGCCACTGTATACCTGTTCAGTGAACCCGCCACTGTATACCTGTTCTGTTCAGTGGACCCGCCACTGTATACCTGTTTAGTGAACACGCCACTGCATACCTATTGTGTTCAGTGATCCTGCCACTGCATACCTGTTCTGTGAACCCGCCACTGTATACCTGTTGTGTTCAGTGGACCCGCCACTGTATACCTGTTCTGTGAACCCGCCACTGTATACCTGTTCTGTTCAGTGGACCCGCCACTGTATACCTGTTCTGTTCAGTGGACCCGCCACTGTACACCTGTTCTGTTCAGTGGACCCGCCACTGTATACCTGTTCTGTTCAGTGGACCCGCCACTGTATACCTGTTCAGTGAACCCGCCACTGCATACCTGTTGTGTTCAGTGAACCTGCCACTGCATACCTGTTCTGTGGACCTGCCACTGTATACCTGTTCTGTTCAGTGGACCCGCCACTGTATACCTGTTCAGTGAACCCGCCACTGCATACCTGTTGTGTTCAGTGAACCTGCCACTGCATACCTGTTCAGTGAACCCGCCACTGCATACCTGTTGTGTTCAGTGAACCTGCCACTGCATACCTGTTCTGTGAACCCGCCACTGTATACCTGTTCTGTTCAGTGGACCCGCCACTGTATACCTGTTCTGTTCAGTGGACCCGCCACTGTATACCTGTTCTGTTCAGTAGACCCGCCACTGTATACCTGTTCAGTGAACCCGCCACTGCATACCTGTTGTGTTCAGTGAACCTGCCACTGCATACCTGTTCTGTGAACCCGCCACTGTATACCTGTTCTGTTCAGTGGACCCGCCACTGTACACCTGTTCTGTTCAGTGGACCCGCCACTGTATACCTGTTCTGTTCAGTGGACCCGCCACTGTATACCTGTTCAGTGAACCCGCCACTGCATACCTGTTGTGTTCAGTGAACCTGCCACTGCATACCTGTTCTGTGGACCCGCCACTGTATACCTGTTCTGTTCAGTGGACCCGCCACTGTATACCTGTTCAGTGAACCCGCCACTGCATACCTGTTGTGTTCAGTGAACCTGCCACTGCATACCTGTTCAGTGAACCCGCCACTGCATACCTGTTGTGTTCAGTGAACCTGCCACTGCATACCTGTTCTGTGAACCCGCCACTGTATACCTGTTCTGTTCAGTGGACCCGCCACTGTATACCTGTTCTGTTCAGTGGACCCGCCACTGTACACCTGTTCTGTTCAGTGGACCCGCCACTGTATACCTGTTCTGTTCAGTGGACCCGCCACTGTATACCTGTTCAGTGAACCCGCCACTGCATACCTGTTGTGTTCAGTGAACCTGCCACTGCATACCTGTTCTGTGGACCCGCCACTGTATACCTGTTCTGTTCAGTGGACCCGCCACTGTATACCTGTTCAGTGAACCCGCCACTGCATACCTGTTGTGTTCAGTGAACCTGCCACTGCATACCTGTTCAGTGAACCCGCCACTGCATACCTGTTGTGTTCAGTGAACCTGCCACTGCATACCTGTTCTGTGAACCCGCCACTGTATACCTGTTCTGTTCAGTGGACCCGCCACTGTATACCTGTTCAGTGAACCCGCCACTGTATACCTGTTCTGTTCAGTGGACCCGCCACTGTATACCTGTTTAGTGAACACGCCACTGCATACCTATTGTGTTCAGTGATCCTGCCACTGCATACCTGTTCTGTGAACCCGCCACTGTACACCTGTTCTGTTCAGTGGACCCGCCACTGTATACCTGTTCTGTGAACCCGCCACTGTATACCTGTTCTGTTCAGTGGACCCGCCACTGTATACCTGTTCTGTTCAGTGGACCCGCCACTGTACACCTGTTCTGTTCAGTGGACCCGCCACTGTATACCTGTTCTGTTCAGTGGACCCGCCACTGTATACCTGTTCAGTGAACCCGCCACTGCATACCTGTTGTGTTCAGTGAACCTGCCACTGCATACCTGTTCTGTGGACCCGCCACTGTATACCTGTTCTGTTCAGTGGACCCGCCACTGTATACCTGTTCAGTGAACCCGCCACTGCATACCTGTTGTGTTCAGTGAACCTGCCACTGCATACCTGTTCAGTGAACCCGCCACTGCATACCTGTTGTGTTCAGTGAACCTGCCACTGCATACCTGTTCTGTGAACCCGCCACTGTATACCTGTTCTGTTCAGTGGACCCGCCACTGTATACCTGTTCTGTTCAGTGGACCCGCCACTGTATACCTGTTCTGTTCAGTGGACCCGCCACTGTATACCTGTTCTGTTCAGTGGACCCGCCACTGTATACCTGTTTAGTGAACACGCCACTGCATACCTATTGTGTTCAGTGATCCTGCCACTGCATACCTGTTCTGTGAACCCGCCACTGTATACCTGTTCTGTTCAGTGGACCCGCCACTGTATACCTGTTCAGTGAACCCGCCACTGCATACCTGTTGTGTTCAGTGAACCTGCCACTGTATACCTGTACTGTTCAGTGAACCCACCGCATCAGTGCGCATACCTGTGCAGTTAAGTGAACCCACCTACCTACGTGAGTGCACGCAGTGTGATATACCACTCCGTGCATACCCGATATGGACAAAACAGGTAGAGGAAGAGGAAGAGGTAGTGGCAGAGGCAGAGGAAGGCCACCCGGCAGGTCTGCGCGAGGTCGTGTAAATGTAATTTCGTGTGGACCTGGCCCACAGTACAGTGCTCGGAAGAAGGCACGTCCCATCACCTCCCAAGATTGTCAGGACGTGGTTGAGTATTTAGCGACACAGAACACCTCATCTTGCTCAGCCACCAGCGCTACTACTAGCACCACTTCCGCTGCATTTGACACTTCGCAAGAATTATTTAGTGTTGAAATCACTGATGCACAGCCATTGTTGTTACAGCCAGATGAATTTTCACCAGCTAATATGTCTGAGTTACGCGGCAACACTATGGATGTAACGTGTCAGGAGGATGAAGGACCTACTGATGGTGCAAGTTTGGATTTGTCTGAGGCAAGCGAAGCTGGGCAGGATGACTACGATGATGACGGTAATAGGGATCCTCTGTATGTTCCCAATAGAGGAGATGAAGAGGGGGACAGTTCAGAGGGGGAGTCAGAGAGTAGTAGGAGGAGAGAAGTTGCTGAAAGAAGCTGGGGCAGCTCTTCGTCAGAAACAGCTGGTGGCAGAGTCCGGCACCATGTATCGCCACCTATGTACAGCCAGCCAACTTGCCCTTCAGCATCAGCTGCTGAGGTCCCCATAGTGCCCACATCACAGGGTGGCTCAGCGGTGTGGAAATTTTTTAATGTGTGTGCCTCAGATCGGACCAAAGCCATCTGTTCGCTCTGCCAACAAAAATTGAGCCGTGGAAAGGCCAACACTCACGTAGGGACAAGTGCCTTACGAAGGCACCTGGAGAAAAGGCACAAACAGCAATGGGATGGCCACCTGAGCAAAAGCAGCAGCAGCACACAAAAGAAAAGTCACCCTCCTTCTCCTCTTCCTCCTTCAGGTGCATCATCTGCTTCTGCCGCTTTCTCCCTTGCACCTTCACAGGCACCCTCCTCCACTCCGCCTCTGCCCTTGAGCGGTTCCTGCTCCTCTGCCCACAGCAGCAGTCAGGTGTCTGTGAAGGAAATGTTTGAGCGGAAGAAGCCACTTTTGGCCAGTCACCCCCTTGCCCGGCGTCTGACAGCTGGCGTGGCGGAACTGTTAGCTCGCCAGCTGTTACCATACCGGCTGGTGGACTCTGAGGCCTTCCGTAAATTTGTGGCCATCGGAACACCGCAGTGGAAGATGCCAGGCCGCACTTATTTTTCGAGAAAGGCCATACCCCAACTGCACCGTGAAGTTGAGAGGCAAGTGGTGTCATCTCTTGCGAAGAGCGTTGGGTCAAGGGTACACCTGACCACGGATGGCTGGTCTGCCAAGCACGGGCAGGGCCGCTACATTACCTACACAGCCCATTGGGTGAACCTGGTGGTGAACGATGGCAAGCAGAAAGCGGCGGACTAAATTGTGACACCTCCACGGCTTGCAGGCAGGCCTCCTGCCACCTCCTCTCCTCCTGCTACATGCTCTTCGCTGTCCTCCTCCTCCTCCTTGGCTGAGTGGCAGTTCTCCTCTCCAGCTACACAGCCCCAGCTCCGCAGGGCCTATGCTGCATGCCAGGTACGACGGTGTCACGCCATCTTAGACATGGCTTGTCTCAAAGCGGAGAGTCACACTGGAGCAGCTCTCCTGGCTGCTCTTAAGAAACAGGTGGATGAGTGGCTGACCCCGCACCACCTGGAGATAGGCAACGTGGTGTGCGACAACGGCAGCAATCTGCTTGCCGCTTTGCATATGGGGAAGCTGACACACATACCCTGCATGGCACATGTCATGAATCTAGTGGTTCAAAGATTTGTGGCAAAGTACCCTGGCTTAGCGGATGTCCTGAAGCAGGCCAGGAAGTTCTGTGGGCATTTGAGGCGCTCTTACACAGCCATGGCACGATTTGCAGAAATTCAGCGTAAAAACAACATGCCGGTGAGACGCCTCATTTGCGATAGCCCCACTCGCTGGAACTCGACCCTGCTCATGTTCTCCCGCCTGCTAGAACAGAAGAAAGCCGTCACCCAGTACCTCTACAACTGGAGTAGAACGAAACAGTCTGGGAAGATGGGGATGTTCTGGCCCGACAACTGGACACTGATGAAAAATGCATGCAGGCTCATGCGGCCGTTTGAGGAGGTGACCAACCTGGTGAGCCGCAGTGAGGGCACCATCAGCGACTTAATTCCCTACGCGTACTTCTTGGAGCGTGCTGTGCGTAGAGTGGCGGATGAAGCTGCGAATGAGCGTGACCAGGAACCGTTACGGCAGGAACAGGCATGGGACCAATTTTCATCAGACCCAGCTGTTTCCTCAACACCTGCGGCAGCACAGAGGGGGGAGGAGGAGGAAGAAGAGAGGTCGTGTGCAGAAGACGAGTCAGACTCAGAGGATGATGAGCAAGGTGTTTCTTTGGGGGAGGAGGAGGAGGAGGAGGAGGGGACAGCGGCAGGAGAACAACCGCAGCAGGCGTCGCAGGGGGCTTGTGCTGCTCAACCTTCCCGTGGTATTGTTCGCGGCTGGGGGGAGGAGGTTGACTTACCTGACGTCACTGAGGAAGAGCAAGAGGAGATGGAGGGTACTGGATCCGACTTTGTGCAGATGTCGTCTTTTATGCTGTCCTGCCTGTTGAGGGACCCCCGTATAAAAAACCTCAAGGGGAATGAGCTGTACTGGGTGGCCACACTACTAGACCCTCGGTACAGGCACAAAGTGGCGGACCTGTTACCAACTCACCGGAAGGTGGAAAGGATGCAGCACATGCAGAACCAGCTGTCAACTATGCTTTACAATGCCTTTAAGGGTGATGTGACAGCACAACGCCAGCAAGGTACCACTGCCACTAATCCTCCTCCCGTGTCCACGCAGTCAAAGACAGGACGCTCCAGCGATCTCATGGTGATGTTGGACATGCGGACGTTCTTTAGTCCAACGCCTCGCCGTAGCCCTTCCGGATCCACCCTCCACCAACGCCTCGACCGGCAGGTAGCCGACTACCTGGCCTTAAGTGTGGATGTAGACACTGCTGTGAACAGCGATGACGAACCCTTGAACTACTGGGTGCGCAGGCTTGACCTGTGGCCAGAGCTGTCCCAATTTGCCATCAAACTTCTCTCCTGCCCTGCCGCAAGCGTCCTCTCAGAAAGGACCTTCAGCGCAGCTGGAGGCATTGTCACAGAGAAGAGAAGTCGCCTAAGTCACAAAAGTGTTAAGTACCTCACCTTTATCAAAATGAATGAGGCATGGATCCCGGAGGGCTGCTGCCCGCCCCAAGACTAAGTCAGTCCCCGCACACACAGCATCTCTGCCTGCACGCCGTGTGACTGGCTGCCTGGCCTGCCCCAAAAAGACTAAGTCGCTCCCAGTCCCTCCACACAGCATGTCTGCCTGCAGGCCGCTTCACTACCTTCTCCGCCACCACCAACAGGGTCCGGGACTCCAGGCGGATTGCTGAATTTTTTAGGCCACTGCTAGCAGCGGCCGCTGTAATAATTTTTATGGTGCGTGTACATGACTGCCTAATTTTTCTGGCTGCACTGAGGGCAGCTGCAACAACAAAAGAAAAGGCATGTACATGCGCCCATTCCCCTTCGTGATCATTACCTTGCCGTGGTGAAGGGGCTTGCGTATCACAATGAAGCAATGACCGGCGCCTAGATGAGTGTCTCGGGGGGCACACAAAAGATAATAAGGTCGTTGCTTCATTGTGGTCAGACCAAATTTGATCAGCTGGACAGTCACTGTTCTGTCATTCAGCTACATCAGCCAGGCCGACCATATGGGCTGTAAAGCCACCAAAACCTGCACTCTCGCCATGGTGCGCACCAGTCCAGCACGGCCGTCACTAGTACAAACAGCTGTTTGCGGTGCGTTACACGGTGAGTTTGGTGTGTCAGTGTGAAGCAGTACCTTAATTACACTACCTGATTGATGTATACACATGCAAGATGTTTTAAAGCACTTTAGGCCTGTCATTTAGCATTCAATGTGATTTCTGCCCTTAAAACGCTGCTTTGCGTCAAATCCAGATTTTTCCCGGGGACTTTTGGCGTGTATCCCACTCCGCCATGCCCCCCTCCAGGTGTTAGACCCCTTGAAACATCTTTTCCATCACTTTTGTGGCCAGCATAATTATTTTTTTTTTTCAAAGTTCGCATCCCCATTGAAGTCTATTGCGGTTCGCGAACTTTAACGCGAACCGAACGTTCCGCGAAAGTTCGCGAACCCGGTTCGCGAACCTAAAATCGGAGGTTCGGCCCAACTCTACTTTTCCAACCTTTAAGGTCTGGTGCACACCAAAAACCGCTAGCAGATCCGCAAAATGCTAGCAGATTTTGAAACGCTTTTTCGTATTTTTCTGTAGCGTTTCACCTAGCATTTTGTGGTTTTGGGAAGCGTTTTTGGTGTAGTAGATTTCAGATATTGTTACAGTAAAGCTGTTACTGAACAGCTTCTGTAACAAAAACACCTGTAAAACCGCTCTGAACTGCCGTTTTTCAGAGCAGTTTGCATTTTTCCTATACTTTACATTGGAGGCAGAAACGCCTCCGCAATCCAAAATCTGCAGCAGCCCGGGAGTATGCGTTTCTGCTCCCGCTCTGGTGTGCACCAGCCCATTGAAATACTTTACCCTAGCGTTTCCACATCCGCAATCGGATCTGAAAACGCGACCGAACTGCTCTTGTGTACACTAGGCCTAAGTGCTATGCCTTAATTATGTTTTATTAGCTGTATTTATGATGTAATATCTACGTAGGTTTTTTAATATATTTTCAGAACAAAGGCGTAGTCCAATAATAACAAATATTTTATGATTATTATTTAGTCCTGTATTAACAAATATTTATTATTATTATTATTATTCAGCAAATGGTTTTGTATGTTTGTATGAGCATCTCTATTTTTATTTATTTACATTGACTAAAAAATGTCTGCTATTACCTTACCTGGGTCACATCAGATCATAATAACACCTGCCAGAAGGAGAGTAAAAGTGCAGTTGTGTATTAGCAGTCTGAGGAGAAATATTAATAATCAATTCAGGTTCCCCCATAAAGGCTGGGTGCACACTTGTCAGTGCGTGAAAGGTTGCGTTTTCTGTAATGTGCGTTTTTGCGTTTTTAATGCATTTTTGTGCGTTTGGGTTTTTTCTGCATATGCGTTTTTCTTGCGTATTGCGTGCGTTTTAAAGCGTTTGTGGTTCGCATATACAAAACACAGGAAGACAACAGGAAACGGATATACATTAGAAAACATTGTTTCTTTTAAAAAAAAAAAACATTTAAAAATGCATGAGAAAAGCATACAAAACGCAATACATTGCAATACCATTGACTTTCATAATGTGCGTTTTTGATGTGTTTTAAAAAAATATGCAACAAAACCAGCGTTTTTAAAAACGCATGTTATAAAATGCATACAAAACGCATATGTGTTTTTATATGCATATTTTATGTGGTCCATTGACTACCATTGCAGGCAAAGCGTTTTCCGCATCGCTAGGGTTTCTGCTAATTGTGTTCCCAGCCAAAAGGACAAAAAGTCCTCGCCAAAGGTGCCCATCAGGGATGAGTGAGCACTGTTCTGCGAGACGTAAACCTGTACCTGCGTGCGTTAGGAGATGGTCCTGGCAGAAAGAGTTAACTTACCTGTATCACTGCCTGTTGCCACTGCGTCAGGAGGATGAAGTTTAGCGTATCGGTAAGAGGCGGTGATACAGGTAACCATCTCTGTCGTAACCCCTCCGCGCAGACACGCAGGTATAGCTTTGTTTTTAGCGAAACTGTGCATGCTCTTCCAAAGTGTGCAGTTGCAATTATTATCACATACATTAATCTCTCTGCTTTTCTCCAGACGGTTTCCACTGAGCTGACGTGTGTCTTGTACGCATCCGAATCGCTTAGCTGTGCCATGCACTGGACTGGAATCCGCCTTCCTTTTTCCCAGACAAACAATCTGAGGGAGTCTCCAAATTGTCCTGTTCAGTATTGAATGGATTTCTCACACTCCTTTTGGGAGATGGAGAAATGCATCATGGAGCACCCCTTTGCCTTTCCTAGTACCTCATGAAGAGGAGTGGCCTGGACCCTAAATGATTTCCCTGCAAAAAGGGGGTGTGACTTGGACTACTGGCTGCAGAGAATGCAAAAGGGGTCCTCTTGTACTGGTTAATTATATGCAGCCTGCAGTCTTATGACCATGAGCGCATGCTTAAAATTAAGACCGGCACTTTTTTTGTAAAGTATCCGATGCTTATTTCTGGGATGTTTGAATACAGAGCCAGGTGTTTTTTTTGTTGTTGTTAAAGTAGTACAGAGGCGCCAACAGGGTAAAAACAATATTTCTTTAAAATGGACCTTGTTCGGAGTATGTAAATAAACTGATTTTTGCTTAAAACAGCAATTTTTGTGTCTGTTTTGGAGGGGTAAGTCCACCGCTACCTACTTCATTTTATCCATTTTTAAGAAATATTGTTTTTACCCTGTTGGCGCCTCTGTACTACTTTTGCAGTTGTTTCCACCCCTGGTGGAGGGGAATTCTTCTTTTTTCCCGATCTACAGAGAGCGACTTCTTAATCCTGAGTGGGGACAGGTCTAATCTCCTCACCTGCCTTCATAGTGGTTACCTGGACGGTAACCCTTGTTTGTGAGTATAACCTACCTATACTTACCTTCCATACCCAATTTACAGTACATACTACACTATACTGGGCTCTCAGCGTCTTCCCTTATATTTTTGTTGTTGTTGTTGATTCTATCACTTCATCATCTCCTGTGATGCTGTACATTGTAATGTTAACAAAGGTGAGTTAGACAAAAGCATAAAATGCTTCCAATAACGCGATACACCCACAACAGTAACAATGTAGAAAAAAAGAGCCACGCTTATATGATCCTATAATCCCAAGGCATTTCTTCAAAGGAACTGTTACCCAGACACTGTTTATCCGTTTAACATCAATGCTGTAACGGACCAAGTTACAGACGCTTAATACAATATGTGGAGCTAACAAAGAATGTAATACAATACATTTCTGTAGAGCATGCAAACAAGTGAAATAAAAGAATATCCACTAGGATGCAGCAGTGAATAATAATACTCATTGCCACAAGGTGGCGACATAATACCAGCTCAATGCATACAGGTTACCAACAAAAGTAAAGTACACTCAGGCCCTGTTCACAGTGCTCAGTTGCTGCGCAGAATAATTCTGCATGTCATCTCAGTGCCCATACAATTCTAAGGCCTGTTAACAGTAACGGGTCACGTTATCGCTAACTCGCTGCATGCAGGCTTTGTATTGTAGTATATGTTGGGCTGTTGGCAGAGTGGCATAGAGGTTATCACTCTCGCCTTGCAGCACTGAGTCCCTGGTTTGAATCCCAGCCAGATCAACATCCACAAGAAGAAGTTTGTATGTTCTGAATGGGTTTCCTCCGGGCACTCCAGTTTCCTTCCACGTCCCAAAAACATGCAGATAAGTTAATTGGCTTCCCCCTAAAATTGGCCCTAGGCTATGATACATACACTACATGCAGTGGTGTAGCAATAGGGGTTGCAGAGGTAGCCACCGCATCGGGGCCCTTGGGTCCGAGGGGCCTTCTCTCAAGCACAATATTAGCTCTGTATTGGTAATAATCACTTCTATAGATGCTTTAAATAGTAGTAATCATTAACAAACTGTTTCCCATCCCCTACCTGCACCTCTGTCACTGTTGTTGTCCTTTGCAGGTTTTGGTGCGCCGTATCAATTGTTATGTATAGAGTGCTTGGGGGGCCCCATTGTAAAACTTGCACCGGGGCCCTTAGCTCCTTAGCTACGCCACTGACTACATGATACATACAGTGGTGTGAAAAACTATTTGCCCCTTCCTGATTTCTTATTCTTTTACATGTTTGTCACACTTAAATGTTTCTGCTCATCAAAAACCGTTAACCATTAGTTCAAGATAACATAATTGAACACAAAATGCATTTTTAAATGATGGTTTTTATTATTTAGTGAGAAAAAAAACTCAAAACCTACATGGCCCTGTGTGAAAAAGAAATTGCCCCCTGAACCTAATAACTGGTTGGGCCACCGTTAGCAGCAATAACTGCAATCAAGCATTTGCAATAACTTGCAACAAGTCTTTTACAGCACTCTGGTGGAATTTTGGCCCACTCATCTGTGCAGAATTGTTGTAATTCAGCTTTATTTGAGGGTTTTCTAGCATGAACCGCCTTTTTAAGGTTATGCCACAACATCTCAATAGGATTCAGGTCAGGGCTTTGACTAGGCCACTCCAAAGTCTTCATTTTGTTTTTCTTCAGCCATTCAGAGGTGGATTTGCTGGTGTCTTTTGGGTCATTGTCCTGCTGCAGCACCCAAGATCGCTTCAGCTTGAGTTGACGAACAGATGGCCGGACATTCTCCTTCAGGATTTTTTGGTAGACAGTATAATTCATGCTTCCATCTATCACAGCAAGCCTTCCAGGTCCTGAAGCAGCAAAACAACCCCAGTCCATCACACTACCACCACCATATTTTACTGTTGGTATGATGTTCTTTTGCTGAAATGCTGTGTTACTTCTACGCCAGATTTAACAGTACACGCACCTTCCAAAAAGTTCAACTTTTGTCTCGGCGGTCCACAAGGTATTTTCCCACAAGTCTTGGCAATCATTGAGATGTTTTTTTTTAGCAAAATTGAGACGAGCCTTAATGTTCTTTTTGCTTAAAAGTGGTTTGCCCCTTGGATATCTGCCATGCAGGCCGTTTTTGCCCAGTCTCTTTCTTATGGTGGAGTTGTGAACACTGACCTTAATTGAGGCAAGTGAGGCCTGCAGTTCTTTAAATGTTGTCCTGGGGTCTTTTGTGGCCTCTCAGATGAGTTTTCTCTGCGCTCTTGGGGTAATTTTGGTCGGCCGGCCACTTCTGGGAAGGTTCATCACAGTTCTATGTTTTTGCCATTTGTGGATAATGGCTCTCACTGTGGTTCGCTGGAGTCCCAAAGCTTTAGAAATGGCTTTATAACCTTTTCCAGACTGATAGATCTCAATTACAGTACTTTTGTTCTCATTTGTTCCTGAATTTCTTTGGATCTTGGCATGATGTCTAGCTTTTGAGGTGCTTTTGGTCTACTTTTCTGTGTCAGATAGCTCCTATTTAAGTGATTTCTTGATTGAAACAGTTGTGGCAGTAATCAGGCCTGGGGGTGACTACAGAAATTGAACTCAGGTGTGATAAAAAATTTTAACAAGGGGGCCAATCACTTTTTCACACAGGGCCATGTAGGTTTTGAGTTTTTTTTCCTCACTAAATAATAAAAACCATCATTTAAAACTGCATTTTGAGTTCAATTATGTTATCTTTGACTAATAGTTAACGGTTTTTGATGAGCAGAAACATTTAAGTGTGACAAACATGCAAAAGAATAAGAAATCAGGAAGGGGGCAAATAGTTTTTCACACCACTGTACATAGACCTATGACTATGGTAGAGACTAGATAGTGAGCCCCTCTGAGGGACAGATAGTGAAAAGACAATATACTCTGTACAGCGCTGTGTAATATGTTGGCGCTATATAAATACGTAAGTAAATATATGTCCAGTCTCTATTGCAGTTCACAGTCATTATAATGTGTAAGTTATGCAACTGACCACTGTGAACCTAGCCTTAAAGTGAGAGGGATATGTTGGCTGCCATATTTATTTTCCTGTTAAAGTGAACCTAAATCAGACAAAAAAAAAATAAAACAAGTTTAAGTTACCTGAGGCTTCTACCAGCCCCATGCAGCCTCCCTGTGCCCACACCGTCACTTAGCGATACTCCAGTCCCTTTCAGTCTTACTTTCTTTGAATGCACATCCCTGGTCTGTGCGCCTCCTGATCGTGCTCCTGTGGATGCTAGCGCTCTCTGTGCATGCGCAATATAGTGAAATCTCTACTGTGCTTGCTCAGAACTCTACCTGCAACGGGAGCGTGGCCAGCCGCACATGCGCAGTAGTTGTAGACTTGCTGAGTCACCTGGCCAAAAGAGGGACGCTGCGGGGGACTGGAGGATCGCTCAGTAACGGCGCGGACGCAGTGTGGTTGCAGGGGGCTGGTAGAAGCCCCAGGTAAGTTGAACTCACTTTTTCTGTTCGATTCAGTTTTCCTTTAAACCAGCCTTTCTCAACCTTTTTACCTTGGAGGAACCCTGCAAATAACTTTTGGATCTCAAGGAACCCCTGCAAACAATTTTTTGGTCTCGAGGAACCCCTGCATTTATTTTGCAGGAGGCATGGTCTTTAAAAGTATGTGTGTCTGTTTATTTCACTACCCCCTATTACATTGCCACTCATTATACCTTCTCCTGATGCCCCAATTTAGTGCTTCTTGTTACAGTATTACCTATTATAATGTGCTCTATTATACTTCCCCCACGATGGGGGAAAATGCCAAGGAACCCCTGCAGAGTCCTCAAGGAACCCTGGGGTACCAGGGAACCCTGGTTGAGAAAGCCTGCTTTAAACAATACCAGTTGTCTGGCAGTCCTGCTGATCTCTGTAGCTGCAGGAGTGTCTGTTGAGGGCACATGCGGCCACTTTCCGCCACCAGTGGGCAGTTGGGAAATGGTTAAACTCAATGCAAGTTGAAAATGGACTAATCACAGGTCAGTTTAGCTGTATATGAGAATCAGTAGCGCTCTATACGAGCAAAGTCTTTAACCACTTATGTGGTATGTGACGGTATATCTACGTTCTGCAGGACTTTAGTTCCTGCCCAGGGACGTAGATGTTTGTATATTGCGGTGAGTAGCCTCCGCTCCCTTTTGCGCGTGTAATCACCGCCGCCCGTTAGTAGTAGCAGTTCCCATTCATTAATCTAAGTCCCCGTGTCCCCGTGTCACTGATCGCCGCCATCAATGAGATGCCGCGATCATTGTAACTACTGAAGTAACACATCCACCCATTACTTCCTGTTTAGCGTATTTATAGTACGCCAATAGGAAATAATATGCGAGGACATCCTCTTCCATAGTTACCTAAATAAATTATATGCATATTAGAAAAAAAAATTAACAAATAAAAAAATACATAAATGGTTACCTTATGGACTGACCTTTTTTTTTTTGTATGTCAAAAGGGTATATTAATGTTATCTATGAAATTATGGGCTTGTAATTAGCGATGGACGCGAAAAAATGTACCTTTATTTAAAAAATAAAATCTTGTCGCCATGCATTGTACTAGGGATGTATTTTAAACATTTTAATAACCAGGACAAATTGGCAATATGTCCGTTTTAATTACGGTAGCATGTATTATTTTAAAAATATAATGGCTGAAAACTGAGAAATAATGATTTTTTCCAATTTTTTTCTTATTTTTCCTGTTAAAATACATTTAGAATAAAATAATTCTTACCAAAATGTACCACCCAAAGAAAGCTTAATTGGTGGCGAAAAAAAAAAAGTTTCATTGTGATAAGTAGTAATAAAGTTAAAGGTGATTGAATGGAAGGAGTGCTGAAAGGAGAAAATTGCTCTGTGTACATAAGGAGAAAACACCCTCAGTAGTGAAGTCTGAAGTGGTTATACCCCGTACAACAACACAGGACACATGTCAAAGGCTGGCTGAAACCTGGAGATGTTTTGTGTTCAGTAGTTAATGTAACCTAGCCTATTGCTCTGTAATTGTAGGAGCCTTTTCTCACTGGTTTGTTGCATCAAAATGCGTTATACTGTATTACTATTAAAATGCCTGAGTGCCTCATCTTTGCACATAGGGGTAAATGTGAATGATCTCTATACAAAACAGTGAATTATCACAAAATGCCTCTCCAGAGCAGCAATTACCTGTAATCGTCTATTCTCGCAGTAATTCTATTGTTCTGCTCTGTATGCTGTTTATCTACCGGTATACATCCCTGTAGAATATGACTGATCATCATATTCCTTTGTAGCAAAAATTCCGAGGTTTTCAGACTTCAGAACACGCCTGTCATTTTACCGCTCCTCGACCAGGGGCGTCATCAGGGGGTCACCGGAACTTCACAACTGCTGCTGACAGACAATTACTTCTTTTTTGTGGTGACTAAAGGGAAAATATCAGGTCATTGCGGCACGTGGATTGGCTGGCATCTAATTGGTGCTTGTGTAAATTATTGGTAATTGGGCGCTCAAGCGGTGAGTTGTGTGCCAGATGTGGGTAGTACCTGATCGGCTACTACATAAGAAATAATGGTTGTAGCCGGTCATGATCTGCTACAACTAATGGTTGTTTTGGTGCAGGGATCAGTGTCAGAGTGTTAAGGTGGCCACACATGATACAATAAAATGATCCGATTTTACAGTAATTCAATAAAAACGATCGTATCTCCCGAAAAAATCGAAAGCTTTTGTTTTCATTTGACTGAAAAATCCGATCGGATTTCCCGTTTTCTTCGATTTTAATCGATCCGGACTGCCAGATATTTTTCTGCAATCTTTCTAAAGATTGTATGGTGTGTGTTGGATTGTCAATTTATTAATATACACATCCTAGAAATTTTGTTAGAGTTTCCAATCATTTTTATCATAATTGGGGAAAAATTGAACATAGGTGTGTGGTACATTGGTCATATTTTTGAAATGTTACAATCAGTCAGAAAAATTGATTGCAATTCTTAAATTGAACAGATATTTAAAAAATTGTATGGTGTGTGGCCACCTTTAGGCTCTAGGAGGCGGAGATTAGTTTTAGGCACTTGGAGGAAGGCTTAGTATTAGACATTAGGTGGGGATGGCTTAGTTTTATGTGTTAGGAGGGAAAGATTAGTTGTAGGCACTCGAAGAAGGGGCGGGGTTAGTGTTAGGCATTATGTGGGGAGGGGCTAGTTTAGGCACTAGGAGGGGGAGATAAGTTTTCGGCATTTGAAGGGGGGAGTTAGTTTTAAGCATTAGGTGAGGAGGGGTTAGTTTTAGGCACTAGGAAGAGAGAGTTTAAGTGAGTGCCAGGTAAGTGCTTGGTAAAATATTGGTAATGTAAGTTACCGGTATTTTTAACTGGCAGCACCCACCTCATGCAGCGCCACAGCACGTATGCTTGAGCACAACGGAGGTGTAACAACCTTACCTTCCAGCAGCAGGTCCCGCGGCATCTCTGGCGGAGTCCGTGCTAACAGCGAAGTTTCTGTGCTGGCATCTTCCGGCGGCGTCCCCAGCACCCCTGCGGCGGTGAATCCGAGCGTGCGCATGCGCAGTGTGTGCAAATGGACGCGCGCGAGACCTGAGGGGCCTTATAGCCTAAGGAGGTGCGTCTGAAGTGATGTCAGCGGTGATGTCACCAGGTGACATCCCCAGGCAGGAGGTGCTGCCAGTTCTGGGAGTGGTTAGGTTAGTTGAATAAAAACTTGTAATAAGAACATATAAAAAAATGTTCCAGCAGTCTTCAGAAAGAGAAGGCGTGCAGACACCAATTATGACATAAACATTGTCACCTATGAGTAACATATCTAATCTGAGTAGGAAATTACCAGAAAATCTGTGTCATAAAGTAAGTTCACACCTTTCTAAGACTTGTGTACATAATGGAAATATTTCTGTTTTGCTTTTGTCTGGCATTTTTTTAAGTGTACCTGAACATATTACTATTACAGTATTAAAATAAAACTATTGGACCCAGCAGTGATATCTTTATGGCTCACAGTAGTTAGCTGCCACTTCAGAGGCAAATTTCCAAATACAGTGTATTCCCAGAACCCTTTGTGACCACGCTCAAGATTAGCAATTGGTCAAGCATCGTGCTAGAGGAAAAAGGACTCACACAAGAAGTACCAAACAAAGCAGGAAGTGACACACACAAAGCAGGAAGTACCACACACAAGCAGGAAGTGCCATACACAAAGTAGGAAGTACCACATACAAGCAGGAAGTGCCAAACACAAAGCAGGAAGTACCACACACAAGCAGGATGTGCCGTGGAAAGTGGCACCCTCAAACAGGAAGTACAACGCAGAAGCAGGAAATGCCACACAAAGCAGGAAGTGTCACACGTAAACAAAATGTACCACAACAAGCAGGAAGTGCCACGGGCTAGGTGAGCCATCAGAACCCTGAAGAGGGGGAGAGTGTAAATGCCACAGTTGGTGAAGGCTATGTAAAGCTGTCGCCAGATTTTTACTATTGTGGAAGATTCAGCGTTGTTTTAAAGAGGAACTGTAGTGAAAATAACATAATGAATAAAACTTATTATTTTTTACAATATTCATTTATAGATTTAGTATTTGCTATTGTAAAATCTTTCCTCTGCCTGATTTACACTCTTATGGTGCCCATACACGGTAAAAAAAAATGTCATCCAATCTTACCATTTTTATGTAATATAAGGGAACTGCCTAAATTATCCTTTCAGTACATTCACTTAATTTACCCTTATACTACATAGAAATGGTAAGATTAGATGAAAAAAAATTGTACCATGTATGGGCACCATTACATTTATCACTGGTGGTGACATCTTTAGTTCTGCCAGGTGATCTGTACAGAATGTTCAATTACTGAGAGTTCTATGCACAGAGGAAAATATTGCTTCCTCAGCAGTTGGGAAAAAAAATGGACACAGAGGCTAGCATCTTTATTCACTCGTAAACCACCATTTCAGCTACAAATGATAAGCCTGCATTCTGTTATTAATGAATCCTGAATGTTATGCATAGTTTTAATAAAAAACAAAACACAAACATTTTATTTGTTGAAAAAATGACAAAACAAACAAAATAGTGCAGATATTTCTTCAGTTACTGCATAACAATTGTTCTGACTGGTGTTGATTTCAGACTCTCCAGCAGGTGGCAGTACATTGAGATGTTAGACAAGGGAATTTACTGTACAGTATAATGTCCATGGCCGTTTCTAGGGCCGTGCGGCCCATGCGGGCGCCCTGAGCGCTGTTGGGAGGGGGGCGCTGTGATGGAGGGGGGAGCCGTAGCCGCAGGGAGGGCAGCCCGACCTCTCCCTCCCTTCCTCTCCCAGGCCGCCCTCCGTGCTCCCCCCTCGGACTGCAAAGCAATGCGCAGGGAAGCGCTATACAAAACTACTCACCTCCCTGGTTCCAATCGCTGCTCACTCGCCGCCAGTCTCCTCTCTGCATAGAATACATATATCCAGGCACATCGCATCTAGTTAGGACATTAAATAAGTTAAGGAAAGGGAGGTGCTGAAGGAGGTGTGGCTAGAAAACAGGAAAAATCTATTAACCCTTCGCACTCTCACATGCAAATGTTCAAACACATGCATTCACAGATTCACTCATCCAGGCACAACTGTTATCCCTACAGCTAAGTTAAAAGTCGGGGTTTTAGTTCACAGAAGAATGCATTCCCATGCTTAGTCACCTATACTGCGCAGAAGTACCCAGGTAAACATAGGTGTCCTAACTCTGGCCCTGTAACATGCATAGTGCAGACATGCAAACACATTCATTGCATCAAACCTATCAATGGATTAGGAGCACACATCCTGACGTCCTCTCCTGGGACAGATAGTGCATCTTACCAATCACACAAGGGAGCTAACGTAATGTATCCATGTGCACCATGCACATACACCAGCATAAGCTGTGTGCATGCTGACAAACACATACAGGGGAAGGAGGGAGTGCACTGAATTAGACCCTAGCCACGGGGGGGGGGGGGGGGGGGGGGGGGGCAATTTTTACACCTTTGCCCTGGGTGCATTTTAGCCTAGAAACTGCACTGATCATGTCAGTAACCTATTAAAATAAAAAAGTTGGCTAGTAAGAGGAGGGAAGGCTCTGAATCCTTTAGAGCCTTCCTACTCCTCTCTGTGTCCCCTCACTCCACCACCGCCCCCCATCTTCCCGTTCCCTTCCCCCAACCTCCGCTCCACATTCAATACTCCCGCGAGCTGCATCTTCGGGTCTCCTTGGAAATACTGCGGTCTACTTTCAGGGTGTTTGCATTTGAAGGGGCAAAATCACATTCCTTCAAATTGTTCCAAAAATTACGGTGTTCTTTTTGATACAAATCGCAACACTTACCATTTGCGCTTGCTATCCGCAATTGTTAATGGGTCCCAACCCCTAAACTGAAAATGAAACTATGAGACTCCAGGAAAGTTTTATTTACCATTAATACTACACATAAAGCTAATCATTTCATAAGATTATTTTCAGTTCAGATTTGCATTAAGCCCTGTACATTGACTAGATCCGCGCCAACCAAAATAATGGTTCTTGGTTGTTTGCCACCATCCTTTTCCAGTCATGCATATCTGGCTTGGTCAAATCATATGCAAGTACTGATGCACTTTAATGCCTAGCAATTAATTGGAGAGATAACTAGAGAGACATATCGCTTGACCGACAGATCCAGATAATAGGAACAATAACGTGTGTGGCTTTTGGCGAGGAGAAATGGCTTATCTTTGTTTCCACAGTAGAAACAACTTCTGGAACTTTAAACCCTGGTCATGGCAGTTTTAAGGTGCCCATACATCTACTGATTTGGCGGCCGATCGACCATCCGATTTAAATCGGATGAAAATTGGTGCTACCAAAAACATGCCCAATTACGATGTGAATGATTTTGGGCTGAAATTGGTAGCATGTATTGGTCGGACATGCTGCAAGATATCGGCTGACTTGCTAGATCGGTGTATGGCAGTCATGATGTGTGATAGTCGTGAACAATGAACACGGCAGAAACCCCTGGCTGCGGTTTTCCCTATTGTACATCTACCCCCCGTGCCCCTGCAATAATACTTTACCCCTCTGCCGCCTGCCGGACCCTTCTTGTAAGTTGTCCTGGGTTCTTGCCCCACCATGCGGTTGCCAGCAGGAGGTAGAGAGGTAAAGTATTAATGCAGGGCATGGTGGGGTTCATGTACACTAGGGAGGACAGAGGCCGGGGGTGGCATGGCGATGAGGCAATGCAACAAGGCCAATGGCTGAAAGATTTCTTGCTGAAATCATTCGGGGATTGGCCTGCGGTTTATAGCAGCCAACAGATCTCTCTTCGATCAGAGAGACATCTGTCTATTGGTCAATTGCCCACCAAAATGACTCGATGTATGGCCACCTTTAGGGCTTGTTCACACTAAGGGCATGATTCACTAAAGTGTGATAACTGCTATCAAAGGTTTGCGCACGGCAGGTCGCATGATAACTGCTGTGATAGCAGTTATCACGCTTTAGTGAATCATGCCCTAAGACCGATTTTGCTCTTTTGTTAAGCACTGGTGTTTTTAAAAATCGCCTTAAAAGCGCTAGTGCAATGGTCACTTGCACTAGTGCGAGTGTTCTCACATAAGCGATCCGCTTTCTACTGAATCGCAAATGCGGCTCCTGTGCCATTTACTCAGCATTTGTGTTAAATAGAAAGTATAGGGAAATTGCAAAGCGCTTGAAAAAGCGCTTTGAGTTGCGTTTTCCCTAGCGCTTATATGAATAAATACATTGGGCTTGATTCACAAAAGCGTGATAACTCAGTTATCACACCTGAAAGCTTTGCATGTGCAAACTAGGGTGCTAAGTAGTTTGCACGTGCAAACTGCTTAGCACCCTAGTTTGCACGTGCAAAGCATTGAAATCAATGGAGCTTCGCCCGCACAGTAAAATAGAGTATGTTAATGTAATGAATGGTGGTTACATTAACATATGCGGTACTGTAAAGCGGTGCGCGCAAAGTCTTACACGCGCCGCATAATGAAGTATATACAGTAATATTCAATGTTTTATATTGCGCTCGCGTGATCTGCAATGACTTCACGTACTAACTATCATCATGTGAAGTCAGTGCAGTTCACAGTACTTTGCACGCTAAGCGTTTGCACGCAAAACTTTACATGCGAAGCACAAAACTTTATGCGCGCAAACTCTTACGCGCATGTTAGGACGTACAAAGTGGCTTTTCACTGGTGCGCTTTAGTGAATCATGCCCATTGAATTTATTCATTTCTGGGTCAAAGAGTTCACATCCTGACTGACGTCAGGAAGTGTAAAAAATCATAGCTCCACAAAAGCGCTTGGAAAAGCGCTTTTCTACGCTTAAAGTGCAGGGAAAATCGCTCAGCAAATCGCCAGAGCTTATTACTTGTAATGTGAACCAGGCCTTAGTCAGAGCGAACAATGAGCAATAATAAAAAAAAAATTAAATAGTAAAAAAGTTAATGGACCACAAGTACAAAAATTGTTTCTACCTAATATTAGCGACAGCGAAATAAAAACATTTATTTATGAAAACGTATTTATAGTGCACTTTATTCTTGGAGAAATATACACCTTTTATGTATGTGTGCGCAGGTACTTTACTGTTTTTTTTACAGTTTAGCTATGGTGATTCTTTAAACAACTTGGGGGTGCTTTTGTGGGATTCTCCTGTAAAAGAAATAGTTAACAATCTCCATACCACTTTGGCTACAAGTTTGGTTTAACTACTTGTAAAACTTCAACCCACAAAAACTTAACAAGAGGAAGGTAGAGCAGAGCTATTAAAAATACTTTGCTTTGCGTCGCATCAGCCATTATTATTATTATTATTGCTGAAGCTGAGGGGTGTGTAGTCTGGGGCAGAAGACCTTAATCTTATCCCTCCCTGAAAGCCAACACCTTACTAACAAATTAAAGTCGGTGTCCAAAAAAATGACTTACTACAATGTTGTTGGGGTGGTTTTTCCAGCTCCTTCTAGGCGCTCCACACCCTCAGAGCATGGCTGCTCATTCTTACACCCAACCTTTTGACCTTAAAGATCTTCTAAGTAAGTAGAAAAATGTGGGGAGTAGTTAGGACACTTTGTATATATCCTGCAGCAGTGCAGAGAAAGCAGAAGAAGTGTCGGTACAGAACACACAGGCCAATAACCACTCTAAAAACTTTCAGAGGCTTTTGTGCTGCCATAAGTCAATAGTCAGAGGGCAAAGTACACAGACTGGTGTGTCCGCTCTGAGAAGCCATTGTTTGCTGACCAGTGTTCTCTTATAGCCTTGTTACCAATCTTTCTACATCAACATGCCGTATCAAGTTCTAATTCATATTATTAAATTATTTATAGTAGCAGCATATGCATTTATATACTGTAATTCTGACATGTTCAGACTGCAGCATTGTACAAACATACTGGACAAACAATTAGAGATGGCCCGAACGGTTCGCCGGCGAACGGTTCCCGGCGAACTTCCGGTGGTTCGCGATCGCAGAGAACCGCAAACTTTTCCGGAAGTTCGATTCGCCCCCATAATGCACCATTAGGGTCAACTTTGACCCTCTACATCACAGTCAGCAGGCACATTGTAGCCAATCAGGCTACACTCCATCCTGGAACCACTCCCCGTTTATAAAAGGCAGGCATTGCCGGCCATTTTACTCACTCGTCTGCCTGCAGTAAATAGAGAGGGACTCTCATAGGGAAAGATTAGTTAGGCTCTTGTAGGCTTGTTAGCTTGCTCCTTCCTGATTCTTATTGCTAAAATAGCACCCCACAACAGCTCTTTTGAGAGCTAATCTTGTTCTTGTGACCTATTTTTTTTTCTGTGTGTCCCACTGACACTTGTGTTGCATAGACAGCCTTGTAAATTCATACTGTGTGTGTGCCACTGCCAGGCCCACCACATTCAGTGACTACCTGTGTGTGTGACAGGTGGACATTGTAATACCCAGTACTGCATATACCTACCTACCTGTTGTTCACAGTGCACCCACCCACCTACCTATGTGAGTCGAGCGCATGCAGTGCCACTGTGCCTATCCGCTACCTGTCTGTGTGTGACAGGTGCACATTGTAATACCCGGCAACAAGTAGACAGTATGGAGGGACATTTTAAAAGTTTGCATCATTTAATGTTAAATTTATTATAAAGGATGATGACATATAGAAGAATGGAAAACATTATTCATGATACCCAGTTTTTCATCAGTTATCCTTGTTTCCGCTTCAGGAACACTTCCTATTCAATGCAGTATATTGGTATGTAGCCCTGGCCTCCCAGTTATATTTAGCATAGGCTATTTAGTTACACAGCCTTCTGCCCCAGAGAACTCTGGGAGGCCAGACTGTTTCTGCTCGCTTTAGAACAAGCAAAACATTTTTGCCACCTGTGATAAGCTGCTATAGGAATGTTAATCAGGTTAAAGATTTTACAATGGGCAAACATTGAAAGTGAGGGGAGCCCTGTCTTGTACCTAATATCTTTATGCAGAATGCGTAGCGGAAGCCTAATATACATTACCTGCTCCCAACGATCGCCACGTCTCCTCCACTTCCTGGTTAGCAATGTGCTGTGCAGCCAGCCACTCACCATGTGGGGACTAAAGCCACATGGAGATTGGCTGGCTACACAGCACTTTCTAAATAACCAGGAAGTGGAAGAGACGCAATCGCAAGGAGCAGGGGGGCGTAGCAATAGGGGTTGCAGAGTTTGCGACCGCATCGGGGCCTTTGGGCCAGAGGCGCCCCGAAGAGCCCTCCCTCAACTACAGTATTAGCTCTCTATTGGTCCTGTGCTCATAATAATCACTTCTATAGATGCTTTGAATAGTGGTAATCATTAACAAACTGTTCCCCATCCCCTTCTTGCACCTCTGACACTGTAGTTGCCATTGGCAGGTTTTGGTGCTCCGTATCAATTGTTATGTATAGAGTGCTTGGGGGGCCCATTGTAAAACTTACACCAGGGTCCAAAGCTCCTTAGCTACGCCACTGGCCAGGAGTAGGTAATGTATAATTGGGCTTCTGCTGCGCATTCCCCCCAGCTCCCGGGTGCAGTGGCGGAGGAAGCTATAGCTACACCATTGGTATGGGTGGGGTGCAGTCACTCTGCACAGGTGCCAGTAGGTTTGCGTCTGTACAGTGGTACAGAGCCGCTCGTGCACTGAGAAATAAAGCCATGGAGGAGGGGCTCCATGCTACTGCACAGGCATGGGCCATACTTTACACCTGCTCAGTACAGCCACACTCCTACATGGAGGGGAGCACAGCCCCGAGCAAACGTCAGTGTCGAAGATTAGGGTCTCAACGTAGTGGCAGAACACTCCTGGCCACATGAACGTGTCCCCAAGCAGCGCATTTGCACACTCATGCAGAAGCCGCCGAACAGGCCGAGTTGGCGGCCGCTCCAAGGCGACCACAGAAGAGTGGCTGCCAGCAGACCTGCGATGAGGGGCACAGAGACTTCAAGGGGATGGAGGAAGCCCCAAATAAGAAGATCAGCATTTATTTATTTAGCTTATGTATCCTTTAAAGAGGAACTCCAGTGAAAATAATGTAATAAAAAAGTGCTTCATTTTTACAATAATTATGTATAAATGATTTAGTCAGTGTTTGCCCATTGTAAAAGCTTTTAAATCCCTGATTTACATTCTGACATTTATTACATGGTGACATTTTTACTGTTGGCAGGTGATGTAGCTGCTGCATGGTTTTTGGCAGTTGGAAACAGCTGTAAACAGCTATTTCCCACAATGCAACAAGGTTCACAGACAGGAAACTGCCAAGAGTACGTACTTTTCTTGTTTCTTGTGGGAGGTGTTTCACCACAATATCAGCCATACAGCGCCCCCTGGTGGTCTGTTTGTGAAAAGGTAAAGATTTCTCATGTAAAAGGGGGTATCAGCTACTGATTGGGATAAAGTTCAGTTCTTGGTTGCAGTTTCTCTTTAAAGTAAACCTGAGATAAAGAAAAAAATATACAAACACAGGGCTTTCTCCAGCCCCCTTCATGCTGATCGATCCCTCACCATCCTCCTCCGTCCCCTGGATTTTCCGATACAGGTCCCAGTACTTCAGGCAGTTGGGGCGTAGTGCGCATGCGCTTCCCGGCCAAACATGCGCAACCTTTTGCTCTCCCCTTGCCAGGAGCGTTCTGTGCAGGCGTAGAATGCTCCCACCTGCGGGAGCACTACTGGGGAGCATGCGCGGCTGGACTGTGTCTGTGCCAACTGGCCCCGACTGGCCAAATTACCAGGACCCGTAGTGGAAGATCCAGGGGCCGGAGGAGGATTAGCCTGAAGGGGGCTGGAGGGAGCCCCAGGTATGTATAATTTTTTCAAAGCAAGTATTCACATTACAGCTATTCACAGAACTGATGGAATTCAACAAGGTTCCATCTATGATCACCGGGCAGAACATAAAGATATTCTTTCTGCCTTAGAATAGGCAGGAATCATTTTAGTTCTAATATATGAGTAACCTTAAAATGTATAAGAAACCGAAAATGTATACACAGACTTTGGGACAACTTTAAAGTATACAAGTCATTAAAGAGACTCTGTAACAACATTTTCAGCCTTATTTCTTCAATCCTATAAGTTCCTATTCCTCTTCTAATGTGGTCTGGATTACTGCAGCCTTTTCTATTTGCATTGTCTCTATAATATGGATCCATCTGAAAATGGCGCCTGCGAATAATGGCGCACGGTGTTGCCGCTAATCCGTTTGCCGCTTATCGCTATTTAACGTTAAAGCCTTATTGTTATTTGATGTTAAAGCCTTATTGTTATTTAGCGTTAAAGCCTTATCGTTATTTAGCGTTAACACACAGAACCCTCTCTGTACCTATCCCTAACCCCTAAACCCCCCCTGGTGGTGCCTAACCCTAACCATCCCCCTGGTGGTGCCTAACCCTAACCACCCCCGTGGTGGTGCCTAACCCTAACCACCCCCGTGGTGCTGCCTAACCCTAAGACCTCCCTGGTGGTCCCTAACCCTAAGACCCCCCTGGTGGTGCCTAACCCTAAAACTCCCCTGGTGGTGCCTAACCCTAAGACCCCCCTGGTGGTGCCTAACCCTAAGACCCCCCTGGTTGGTGCCTAATCCTAAGACCCCCCTGGTGGTGCCTAATCCTAAACACCCCCCTGGTGGTGCCTAACCCTAAGACCCCCCTGGTGGAGCCTAACCCTAAGACCCCCCTGGTGGTGCCTAACCCTACGACACCCCTGATGGTGCCTAACCCTAAGACCCCCCCTGATGGTGCCTAACCTTAAGACCCCCCTGGTGGTGCCTAACCCTAAGACCCCCCCCCCCCAGTGGTGCCTAACCCTAACCTTGACAGTGTTACATTAAATCCATTCACCGTTTTGCAGTTAAATAACGTCTGCAGATTGGCTTATGTAGGGCGCTATTGATAAATAACGTTACTGTGGGCAATAACGTCTGCTGTTTGGCAAATGAACGGCACTATTGATAAATAACGTTAGTGTGTGCCACTATTGATAAATAACGTTAGTGAGTGCCGTTTTTCTTCTTTTTTCCCTGTGCGCCATTATTATGCAGTACTAACGCTAAATAGCGATAAGCGTATCTTTTTAATGTGGCGCCATTTTTATGCATAGGGGCTGTGCGCCATTATTCACTGATCCGCTATAATATATCTAATCTTCTTTTCTTTGTCAAGCTTTGTCGACCCAGAGAGGAATGCACTGCCTCTGCTGTGATAGGGAGAAGTTATGCACGCCCGCTGCAATCTCTGTGTGTGTGCTTTGTTTATTAGTCACAGACAGCGTCTCTGCTCTCAATTTCAGCTTGTCTGAGGGGGGAGGGAGCTGAGAAATGCTGAGAAACTGTGAGAATCCCTGACTGGAGTGCAGAAAATTCACTATGTAATAAAAACTTGTAGTATACTGCAAGATACATGTATATATATATATATATATATATATATATATATATATATATATATATATATATATACAGTATATATATATATACATACACATACATCATTTCCTGGCTAGTGGCCATGTCTTTTGTTTGTAAACACTGCTTTAAACTGGCGATTAAAAGAAAGGATCACGGCGGGGATCGGCGGAAGCGGCAAAGAGTGATCCAGGAGATCACAGTGACTCAATTGGTATGTTTTTTATTGTACAAATTGGACAATACAGATTCTCTTTAAAGGAAATTTTCAGTTTAATTTTACAAGGAACTATTACTTTTTTTACATTCAGATGAGTACCGTACATTTCACATAGAATAATACAGAGACACTAAAGGTCACACCTGACAGTATTATGACACATCCATCAACACACACTGCCATTCAGACCTGACTGGTGAGCTGATGCTGCCCCAGGCAGTGTGGCCAGATACTATTAAAGACAGTATTTATCACCTGCTGAAGACTACAAAGGAATGGTCATTAAACTTAAATATTTTACATTTTACTATTTCTAAACATTATTTTTGTTTAGTGTTTTTTTTATTAGTTCGCCACAAAAATAGAAAATAGAAGAGAAAGCAACATGAAAAAAAAACAATTTCTGTTCTTTATGCATCATGTAGTAATAATACTAATAATAGTATTATGGCTAACTCAGACAAATGCTAGCTAGCTGCTCATTTTGTGGGAGGTTTCCTTCTTGAGAAGCCATAACTTAGCAGCTTAGTACTGTTGAGTGTAGTATAGTGCAGTCAGTAGGAGCAGAAAAAATAACAAAATTAACTGATTAAAAATGTAAAAAAAAAAAAGGTTAAAAATTAGTTTCAGATATTATGCAGTGCGATCGTCCTGCGGCAGAGGAGCCTGGGCTGACGATCACACCACGCCATGTTTCTGTCCATATTACCCTTCGGCTGAGTGCGCCAACCGGGTAATTTGCGTAGCTCCGCCCCCCGCTCAGTGACGCACTCCACGCTGGACAGGAAGTACATTACTCAATTACTGGTGCTCTCCATGCCGCTACCACTTAACGTGTTGCCATACATCCCCATAAACTTGCATAGCTGCATATTCCGTAGGTAGGCACGGATCACGTGGCAGTGCAGAATTTGCGAGGGGCTTGTGGTGATTTCACTACTCCCCTTGCGCTGCATCACAATAGTGTCTAAGTCCCTATAGATTTACATTGCCCTTGCAATGAGCTGAGGCAGGGGAGAGTACTGCTACCCGATGTGACGTGGTTAGTGTGAAAGTAGCTTCAAGAGGAACTATACTGAAAATAACATAATTGATAAAATTGCTTAATTTTTGCAATAATACTGTTTTTTTTTTGTCAGTGTTTGTCCATTATAAAATCTGTCCTCTTCTGCTTTCCTTTCTGAAATGTATCACAGGTGGCGACACCTTTAGTCCTGGCAGTGGCAGGTGATTTCTGCACAGTATTCATTTACCGAGACTCCTAAAGCCAGTGGAAAAGATCTCTTGTCTCTCAGAATGCTCTGGGGGAAGAGAATACTGCATAATTACCAGCCTGGGAAAAGCCTCAGTGGGAGGGCAAGCTACATACCAATACACAGCAATATATAGCTATCCTATAATAGAACCCCTGTGTCCCTGCGTCCTCCCCTTTTCCTGTGCCATGGCTTTTTTTGCCACTGTGCATTCACACCATGCAGCCGGACATTGGGCAGTACAGGGGGACCAGTGTGTGTGCACACGCCATGGCACGTGGGCGCATACGCGTCGCGAGTGTGCGCAAACGCGCTAACCTGCTGACGTTAAGGCTGCCCAGGTGGGGGTGGGGGGGCAGGCGTAGTGCCCGTTTTTAAAGGGGCGGGCTTAGTCCTATTAAGAAATGTTTCTGATGCTGAAACCAGAATGTTTAGGGCTGGTTCACACAGAGTTTTGCCGGTGTGTTGGTCAAATGCTTTTGTGCATGCGCGCGTTCACACAAAGCACAGAAAATGATGGTACAGGCGCTGCCTATTCAATTGAGTCATTATTCCCCCTCCGAGTCGTAGAACCTCAGTAATTCAGTGTCCGGCGATCACCAGAACCCCGTATTACTCTTACGTGCCCCGCGCACTAAAGCATTACTGCTATAGTGCCGCCCAGCTTCAGCGCTCGGTGCTAAGAGATCACTTCCTTTGTCATTAAATCCCCAGACGCTATGACATTAAAAGTATTTGACATCGCGTAAACAAGAAGCATCAGTAACCAGAATTTAATGACACAAACTGCATTGTTCAAAAGACAGAACATATGAAAGTAAATAAGAATCAACTTAAACAGTATGAACAATCTCCCAGTGCAGACAGACTTAGTAAAACATCTGGGCTGAAATTTCCACATTACTATCCGCCTATATGCCCAGGAACTCTCAGCGGACATATACATCATCAAAACCCAGAGAGGAGGGTAGGTAACTCACAGATCCAGAGAGGAAAAACTTAAGCTACATCCGTGAAGAGCCACATACAGTTTAGCATATGAAATATCAGAACAAAAACAGCGCAGCTGCATTAGTACAATAGCATCATCTAGTGACTAAAGTGGTCCAAAACCCGCACAGAAATGAATAACAGTGAGAATGTTTAATCCTGCATCAACACTAAATATGGCAAGACATAAATCATCATGAAGATATGGTACAAGATCTAGAACATGGCGAAATCAGGGGCAGCTAAGCAACTAGTCGGTGTCTTTCCAAATCTGAGGTAATGAGAGCAACTTGTATATCATTAATGTACAAACTGGTAAACGTGAAAGTTTCTGCTACAAGGTAGAAAATACTCAAATACATAAACTGGGTAGAGCATGGCTTTGGGCCTTAGTTTACTCAGAGTAACAGAGTTCAGATCTGTAGATCACAGGAAATATTTGAACCAGGCATGAAAGAGACCAGCAGGGCATCATCATCACATACTGCCCTCAGGGGAGAGATGAAGTGGAGCGGGGTATGGGGTGTCCAGTGATGGGGAACCTGACAGCCTCGGGGTATAGACAAGTGGTTCAGTGACGGGGAGGCCATAGTAGTAGCAGAACCCCTTTTAGCCGAGGCTCCACTTGTGTAAAACACCTCTGTAAGACACCAGTGGAAGCACAACCAATATCGGATAATACTAGTAGGGTCCCTTTTACTTAGACTCCTGCTAAGCATACAATTGGTAATAAGAAACTAGCAGCAACAACTATAATGAATATTTGTGCAGATTAGAGTGTGCAGGCCCAGAATTACATCAAGAGAGCCTATAGGCACAGATGTCCAGGCACCCTAGACTTCACCCTCCATGAATCTACAAACCCGCACCAAACTGCACCACAAGTGTGTTGGCTGTCCCAGCTGTCACTTCTCCCTTGCTTTCCTTGCCCCTCATAAGTAGCTACAGGTGCCCCTTAGTGTTAGGTAGCCATAGCTAGCCTCACTATTAAGTAGCTAGAGGTGTCCCCAAGTATTAGGTAGCTAGAGGTGCCCCCGGCGTAAGGGAAATCTGGTCAGTGGTATGCTGAGACTCTGGTGAATATCCCCTCATTTACACTCCACTTGGGACTCTGCATAGGGAAGGAGGGAGAGAGGCACTTTTGGAGGGGAGTGAGCCGCCATTCCATCATCAGGCACCTGTAGGCACTTGCCTACAGTGCCTTATGGTAAATCCGGCCCTGAGAATAATAGATAAAGATTTTTTTCTTGTGTAACAATGTTGAGAGTGGTACTTACAAACCATATGCCAAAATGTGTTTAATGATGTCTTATGTAATAGAAGTGGCATGGTGGTGTATTAAAATATTGGAGGTTAAAATAATACAAAGTACTTTGTACATTGCAAAATACAGATTAGTAAGTGTTGTGCTGAACTAGTGCCATCAACCCTTCCACTGGTGTTTAGAGTTGTTACCCAGAAGTGAAATTGTGGATCTTGTTACTATGGGTCTTCACCAGAATGTCCAGCAAGGGAGGATAGACATAGCAGCCTAATGCCCACCAGGTCACAAATGGTATAGCCTCTACTACTGGTTGAGAGAACAGAGTCTCAATGGGGAGATTCTAGATAGTAGTTAGTGGATGGGAATAATGAAGGGCAGACTGGCCTGGGTGGAAGGGAGAGTTTTTCCCTCGGGTTTATTCCTCCTCTAGCAATCAGGGCTGGCCAGTGGCAGTACCTAATACAATTGGGCCACGCCCCTTCTGCTAAGCCTCAACCCCATACCGGTCCAGGACTTACATTACCATAGAAATATTTGTGCACAAAATAAACATTTGGGCTGGGGCTGCCATGAAAGGGCCACTAAGTTGTGTTCCCCTCCATCCAGAAGGTCCCAGTCCTCCCCTAGAAGAACACTCCAGAGAGAGGTCGGGATACAGGCAGAGTCGTAGGCAGGTGGCAGGCAAACATCATCAATATCCAGGTTAAGGGCAGCGCAGGCTGCTAACGGACATAAATGAGCAGCCCACGATCAGGGCAGGCAGCAAACGGGCAGATACCAGGAGCAAGTCATGGTCTAGACAGGCAGCAATCAATGTTGTCTGAGTCACAAGAAGAGGATAACCAGAAGAATCTGATGAGGGATAGTCAGACAAGCCAGGTCAGAAAAGGAATCAACAAGACAAAGGAAGGGCCATCTGGACTAACAGGTGGACCACTATATGGCAGAACTAACAGTACCTGCCAGACTGCCACTGAGGAGATTGGCCTTTTATATCACAGGATGTGCTTGCACAGAAATGCGTGCCATACCTCACGCACTCTCTCCTCCAGCCACCCTCATTTAATCATGGTGGCGCGGCTGCTCGTGTACAGAGAGCCGCGGATGCCGGAGCAAGGACACGTGAGTACGTCAGTAAGATTAAAACAATATATTTAGAATAAGTACAATGACGTAATGCAGCAACATTTATTAAAACAATATAGCACAACCCACTCTGTGTCAGAGATGGCAGGGTTACAAAGGATTATAATGAGGCTTTGGCCCAAAAAGGGAATTTAATCAAGTTCAATAATGCAAAGATTGCATAAATAAATACATGATTAAATAAAGCAAATAAATTAATGAATAAATAAGTAGATACTTGACTGAAGGAATCAAATAGATAAATGATTGATTAAATAAATAAATAAATATACATGATTATATCAAGACATAATTAGCAAAATCAGAAGGGGGGGGGGGGGGGGCAACCTTCAGTTCCTGGATTTGGCGGTAGAGGCCAGAAAGAGTCTGTTAATCCAATGAGACAATCCCGGACACCATACTATAGCTGAGCCCATAGGGACGATTCTAGACCTTTTTGCCACCTGAAGAAATACATTGTGAGAATGCATCCCAACCCCCCTCCCCCCCAGACATGTGTGTGCAAAGTTGGACCAGAGAGGAGACACATCGGGCTGTGCATTGCCGGCACTGGCACTACACTTACCTCGCTCTGCTTCCTCCAAGACAGCATCTCCTCTCTGCTGGCCCGCAGTATCCTGACCCACAGTCGGGGGCCCTGGACTCTCCCACAGGCCGGGTCCCCCAAACCACCATGCTATACTTAGAGGGAGGGCCCCCGGCTGTCCTGCGAACCAGTGTTTGTGGTTTTACATTTCTTTTTTCGCAGCTTCCAGGATGCGGTTGATAGGTGAGTGGTTAGGGAGTCTCCCTGCTAGTGACATCTACGATTATGTCTGACTGAAGCCTCCCACCTGAACGCTGCCTAATTTATATGCAATTCCTGTTAGATTTGGTACAGCAGGCAAAGGATGTATAACTGAAAAAAATAGGAATTACGCATGTGAATTTGCATGTAAAAAATGCAACCAATAGATGCAACCCCATTGGCTGCAAGGGGGCCCGGGGGCCTTCTGGGGCCCGCCAGCCGTGTGCGGGGGAAGCGCTGCCGCCCCCCAATTGTGGGACCCCCCAGCCGGGTGTAGAACTGGCCGCAGCCCGCAGTCTCCTGGGAGGCAGAGCAGGGCTACGGCAAGATGGCTGCCAAAGCCCTGCACTCGAGACTATTTATGTTATGTGCCTGCTGCCCACATTACGATTTTCTGGTAACTGCTGCCCACATTGTGATTTTCTGGTAACTGCTGCCCACGTTGCGATTTTCTGGTGTCTGCTGCCCACATTGCGATTTTCTGGTAACTGCTGCCCATATTGCGATTTTCTGTTGTCTGCTGCCCACATTGCGATTTTCTGGTGCCTGCTGCCCACATTGTGATTTTCTGGTGACTGCTGCCCACATTGCGATTTTCTGGTGACTGCTGCCCACTTTACGATTATTTTCTGGTGACTGCTGCCCACATTACGATTATTTTCTGATGACTGCTGGCTGCTGCCCACATTACGATTATTTTCTGATGACTGCTGCCCATATTACGATTATTTTATGGTGACTGCTGCACACGTTACGATTATTTTATGGGGAAATGTTGCTCACTTTACGATTATTTTATAGGGAAATGCTGCCCAATTTGCAATTAATTTCTGGTGAAATGTTGCCCAATTTATGATTAATTTCTGGTGAAATGCTGCCCAATTTATGATTAAATTTCTGGTAAAACATTTCTGCATTAGGATTATTTTATAGTGAAACGCTGCCCCATTACGATTATTTGGCGCCTATGGAGGGGGGCCCATCCTCATTTTCGCAGAGGGTCCCAGTGATTTCTAGTTATGCCCCTGTCAGCAGGACTGGTATTGTTTAAAAGGAAATAAATATGGCAGCCTCCTCTTGTCTCAGGCGATGTATGGGCAGATCGACCAAGAGACAGATCTCTCTCTGATTGAATCTGATTGGAGAGAGATCTGTTGCTTCTTGTCCATACACTGCAGGCTAATTCCCAATCGCTTTCAGCATGAAATCTCTCAGGAATCGGTCTTGTCACACTGCATGCACTGCCTCGCCGCCCCAGCGCTGTCCCCGCTAATGTAAAATGTGCCCCCTGGAGCCCACTGCAGTATACGTTACACTTACGTGCCCACCAGAGCTGCTCATATCCGGAACCGGGAGACATGCGGATAGTTTTATCCGGATATCTCCCAGTTACCTGTGCGGGGGGCGGGGGGGGGGGGGGGGGGTAAGTTTTACCTGTCTGACGTCTTCTTCGGTCCGTCCCTCGGCGCCTCCCACGATGCGGTCCAAGTGGCAGTCACGTGTTTACAAACACTTCCTCCTTCCGGGTTGAAGGAGGAAGTGTTTGTAATCGTGGAGCGCATCGTGGGAGGCGCCGAGGGACGGACGAAGAAGACGTCAGACAGGTAAGATTGACCCTCCCCCCCGCCCACACCGCACAGGTTTACTGGGAGATATCCGGATAGCAACAATCCGGATGTCTCCCGGTTCCGGATTTGAGCAGCTCTAGTGCCCACGAATATGCTGGCAACCACGTAGGGTGCTTATATGGATAAGGATAAATTGCTGAGCCAGTGGTGGACACAGACATGTATACTGCATGGGGCCAGTGGCGGTTTCAGGAATTTTTTTTTAGGGGGTGCTATGCAGGTGCTGGACCAAAAAAATGGGAGTGGCTACAACCTGCGCCGCGGCGAAAAAATGGGCGTGGTCATGACTGGATGAGGGTGGGGCTAACTGTAATTTAAAGTGAACCCAGGTGAGAGTGATATGGTGGCTGCCATATTTATTTCCTTTTAAACAATTCTAGTTGCCTGGAAGCCCTGCTGATCTTTTGGCTGCAGTAGTGAACTGAATTACACCAGAAACAAGCATGCAGCTAATCTTGTCAGTTCTGACAATATTGTCAGAAACCCCTGACCTGCTGCATGCTTGTTCAGGGTCTATGGTTGAAAGTATTAGAGGCAGAGGACCAACACGGCAGCCAGGCAGCTGGTATTACTTAAAAGGAGATAAATATGGCAGCCTCAATATTATTCTCACTTCGGGTTCCCTTTAAAAGTGCGACGCAAAGACAGAGGGCCCAAGTTTTGGTGACCCTTTCCCCAGAAAATTCACATAATTGTGCAGGTTTTCTCAAGAAAATACACGTAATGTGATCAGATTTGAACAAAAAACACGTTCAATGACCCCAATATGCACAATCGTTATCATATATGACCCCAATATGCACAATCGTTATCAGATATGACCCCAATATGCACAATCGATATCAGATATGACCCCAATATGCACAATCGTTATCAGATATGACCCCAATATGCACAACCGTTATCAGATATGACCCCAATATGCACAACCGTTATCAGACATGACCCCAATATGCACAACCGTTATCAGATATGACCCCAATATGTACAATCCTCAGCAGATCTGACCCCAATATGCACAATGCTCAGCAGTTCTGACCCCAATATGCACAATGCTCAGCAGTTCTGACCCCAATATGCACAATGCTCAGCAGTTCTGACCCCAATATGCACAATGCTCAGCAGATCTGACCCCAATATGCACAATCCTCAGCAGATCTGACCCCAATATGCACAATCCTCAGCAGATCTGACCACAATATGCACAATGCTCAGCAGATCTGACCCCAATATGCACAATGCTCAGCAGTTCTGACCCCAATATGCACAATGCTCAGCAGATCTGACCCCAATATGCACAATCCTCAGCAGATCTGACCCCAATATGCACAATCCTCAGCAGATCTGACCACAATATGCACAATGCTCAGCAGATCTGACCCCAATATGCACAATGCTCAGCAGTTCTGACCCCAATATGCACAATGCTCAGCAGTTCTGACCACAATCAGCAGCACCACCTGAAAAAGAAAAGAAAAACCCATTTATATTTACTCACCTAGTCAGAAGACCTCCTGTTCCGACCTCCTCCTCTCCCGACCTCCTTGTGGCACGCAGCTCCCACGATCCTCTTCCTTCAGTGACTTCCTGCCTGCAGCCTGCATTACCCGGCGAGCAGGGCTACGGGAAAATGGCCGCACGAAGCCCTGCACTGCAGACTCCAAGTCTGAGAGCAGGGTTTCGGGAGGCCATCTTACCGTAGCCTTGCCTGCTGCTCCGGGCTGCCGCTGTGAAATGACTCGGCGTCTCTTAGACGCTTGAAGTCAGTTCACGCCAGGGGGTGCTTTGGGGGTGCTTGGACAATTCTAGGGGGTGCTTGAGCACCCCCAAGCACCCCCTGGCGCCGCCACTGCATGGGGCACATTTTACAATAGGAGGGACAGCGATGGGCGTTCCATCACATTTGTCGCTCGTCCCATTATCGCTGCTCACCCGATCAAGCATGTCGGCCCTACATCTTGCAGCATGTCCTATCAATACATGCGACCAATTTCAGCCTGAAATAGATGCATCATCGATCGGGCATGCTCTTGCTCCGATTATAATAATCAAATTGGATGGTCAATCGGCCACCAAGTCACCTGATGTTTGGCCACCTTAAGTTTTTAAAGCACCAGTTTACTTCAGATCTCACAAACAAAATTAGGGGGAGCAGAGTACCTTCTACATAATTGGCACAATTTTGTGGATTCATAGCAGCAGATAGTGAGGAAGCAGTAAAAAGAGATGATATAAAAATGTATTTCCCTGCCCAGTTTTTAATTATAATTAGAGAGAAGTGTTTGTGATGACTTGGTGGGAATGGGCAGAGGTTCCCCTTGGTTTTTGGCCCCACCCTGCATGCCCCACCCATGACATGTCATAAACCGCATTTAGTAGAGGGCAACTTTCTTTCATAGCAATTTATAGCCTCTTTAATATATAGGTGAGTGTCATCAGATTGGTGTATGTAAACTTACAAATGTGTGGTTGGCCGGGTCACTGACAGGTTGTATAAACAGTTGCCAAAACACATGGACTGGCTGATCTGAAATCTTCTCAGTAACATGGAGATGAGAAAGCTGGAGGGCAACCTGCTGCTTAAAGCCACCATACAGGGATTTAGGCAGGAGGTCGGTTACCGGAAATATGTTTACCGATATTTTACTATTGTACAGTGGTAGTTCTGATAGTAAAATATCGGTACATTTTACAGATATTTTGCTATTGATACATACACTTATCTCTATTCTCACACAGAGCTCCCCCTCTGCCGATTCCTAACCCTAGCCAAGCCCCCACCGATGCCTAACCTTAACAGACCCCCCGATCCCTAACCGATCCCACCACTGATGCCTAACTCTAACCGATCTCACCACCGATGCCTAACCTTAACAGACCCCCCGATCCCTAACCGATCCCACCACTGATGCCTAACTCTAACCGATCCCACCACCGATGCCTAACCTTAACAGACCCCCCCCCCCATGCCTAACCCTAACCGATCCCCCCACTGATGCCTAACCTTAACAGACCCCCCGATTCCTGGATCTCTGGTTCAGATCCCAGCCAGGTCAACATCTGTAAGGAGTTTGTACGTTCTTCCTGTGCCTGCGTGGGGTTCCTCCAGGCACTCTGGTTTCCTCTCACATTCCGAATACATACAGATAAGTTAATTGACTCCCCCTAAAATATTGGCCCTAGACTACAATACATGCACTACACAATACATACATAGACATAATACTATGGTAGAGATTATATTGTGAGCCCCCTGAGGGACAGTTAAGTGACAAGACACTGTGCTCTGTACAGCGCTGTGGAACATGTCAGCGCTATATAAATAATAATAATGAAATGAATTACCACGCTGCTAATTTATAAGCTCTGAATAGCATTTTGATTGATATTCAATTGGAAAAATGATCACATTTTAAAAAAATGTTATACCTGTGTACTATAGCTTTCTTCTATATATGATCGATGTCAGTTCTTAATATTGATCAAATGTCTCGCACGAAAGAAAAATTTGCCATGAAATCTTCTTATGTGTATGAGCCCTAAGATCGTCATTTAAAACGATCCTGCATGATCAGCTGGGAGTGACAATGTCTGGTATCTGTGTGAGGTCTTATGCTTTATGGCTTCTGTTATCTTATTTCTAGACTGTAGTTATCTCAAATCAATAATCATTCATTTCATAAAATAGTATCTCAGGATGGTTTATTTGTGAGTAATTAACATTATCTGCACTGACACCTTCTTCCCCCAAGCTGTTCGGTTTCTGAACTCCAATCTCCCCCTATCGGGCCCACATACCAGCATACCCTAGCTGGGTTGTCAACCGGTCCTCGCCGCTGCCGGCCTGGGCTCATCAAATCGAATCGAGGCCACTACCTGCATCCTTACTATTATCATTAGCTTTAGTATTATTTGCCTGTGTTTTTGCACAGCAATGTAAATGGCCGCTACGAACTGTCTACTGCATTTCAAGTGTACGTGTGTTGTGTCTGTCTTGTATTATACAAATTATGCCTATGCCATGTGTACCACAATTAATTCCGATTACAGCTCTTGCTGTACTTGGCGAAATAAAGTGATTCTGATTCTGATTCTGATTCTGATTCTGACTTCCACTAATAATACTCATGTATTAACTGAACTGTTTAAAGGGAACCCGAGGGTGAGAGCCATATGGAGGATGCCATGTTTAATATCGTTTTGAATAATGCATAGTGCCTGGTAGAGGTGTACCGAACGGTTCGCCGGCGAACGGTTCCAGGCGAACATTGGGGGTTCGCGTTCGCCTGCGCCAGGCGAACTTTTCCGGAAGTTCGATTCGCCCCATAATGCACTATGAGGGTCAACTTTGACCCTCTGCATCACAGTCAGCAGGCACATTGTAGCCATTCAGGCTACAGTAAGCCCTGGAGCCCCACCCCCCCTTATATAAGGCAGCCTCCGGCGGCCATTACAGTCACTCGTGTGCCTGCTAGAGAGAGGAAAGGGACAGCTGCTGCAGACTTTTTCTCTTAGGGACAGATTAGTTAGGTTCTAGGCTGCTTTGCTTGTTCCTGACTGATTAATATTGCTTTTAAAGCACCCAGCAACAGCTCTTTTCAGAGCTCAACCTGTATATTTTTTTGTTCTGACACTTTTGTTGCATGCACAGCCTTGCTAATTGATAGTGTGTGTGCCACTGCCAGCAGCCCAGCACATTCAGTGACTGACTGCATGTGTGTGTGACAGGGAGCTGCACATTGTACTACCCAGTACTGCATATACCCCAGTACCTGTTGTGTTTACTTAACCCACCTCATCACTGCATATACCTAGCTTTGTGTTGAGTGAACCCAGCTCACTGCATCTAACTACCCAGTACCTGTTGTGTTTACTTAACCCACCTCATCACTGCATATACCTAGCGTTGTGTTGAGTGAACCCAGCTCACTGCATCTAAGTCTAACTACCTGTTGTGTTGAGTGAGAACCCACCTCACTGCATCTTAAGTACCTTTACTGTATACTGTTCAGTGAACCCAGCTCACTGCATCTAACTACCCAGTACCTGTTGTGTTTACTTAACCCACATCATCACTGCATATACCTAGTGTGGTGTTGAGTAAACCCAGCTCACTGCATCTAACTACCTGTTGTGTTGAGTGTGAACCCACCTGGCCACCTCACTGCATCTAACTACCTGTTGTGTTGAGTGAGAACCCACCTCACTGCATCTTAAGTACCTTTACTGTTGAGTGAACCCAGCTCACTGCATCTAACTACCTGTTGTGTTGAGTGTGAACCCACCTGGCCACCTCACTGCATCTAACTACCTGTTGTGTTGAGTGAGAACCCACCTCACTGCATCTTAAGTACCTTTACTGTTGAGTGAACCCAGCTCACTGCATCTAACTACCCAGTACCTGTTGTGTTTACTTAACCCACCTCATCACTGCATATACCTAGCCTTGTGTTGAGTGAACCCACCTCACTGCATCTTAAGTACCTTTACTGTTGAGTGAACCCAGCTCACTGCATCTAACTACCCAGTACCTGTTGTGTTTACTTAACCCACCTCATCACTGCATATACCTAGCGTTGTGTTGAGTGAACCCAGCTCACTGCATCTAAGTCTAACTACCTGTTGTGTTGAGTGAGAACCCACCTCACTGCATCTTAAGTACCTTTACTGTATACTGTTCAGTGAACCCAGCTCACTGCATCTAACTACCCAGTACCTGTTGTGTTTACTTAACCCACATCATCACTGCATATACCTAGCGTGGTGTTGAGTGAACCCAGCTCACTGCATCTAACTACCTGTTGTGTTGAGTGTGAACCCACCTGGCCACCTCACTGCATCTAACTACCTGTTGTGTTGAGTGAGAACCCACCTCACTGCATCTTAAGTACCTTTACTGTTGAGTGAACCCAGCTCACTGCATCTAACTACCTGTTGTGTTGAGTGTGAACCCACCTGGCCACCTCACTGCATCTAACTACCTGTTGTGTTGAGTGAGAACCCACCTCACTGCATCTTAAGTACCTTTACTGTTGAGTGAACCCAGCTCACTGCATCTAACTACCCAGTACCTGTTGTGTTTACTTAACCCACCTCATCACTGCATATACCTAGCCTTGTGTTGAGTGAACCCACCTCACTGCATCTTAAGTACCTTTACTGTTGAGTGAACCCAGCTCACTGCATCTAACTACCCAGTACCTGTTGTGTTTACTTAACCCACCTCATCACTGCATATACCTAGCGTTGTGTTGAGTGAACCCAGCTCACTGCATCTAAGTCTAACTACCTGTTGTGTTGAGTGAGAACCCACCTCACTGCATCTTAAGTACCTTTACTGTATACTGTTCAGTGAACCCAGCTCACTGCATCTAACTACCCAGTACCTGTTGTGTTTACTTAACCCACATCATCACTGCATATACCTAGCGTGGTGTTGAGTGAACCCAGCTCACTGCATCTAACTACCTGTTGTGTTGAGTGTGAACCCACCTGGCCACCTCACTGCATCTAACTACCTGTTGTGTTGAGTGAGAACCCACCTCACTGCATCTTAAGTACCTTTACTGTTGAGTGAACCCAGCTCACTGCATCTAACTACCTGTTGTGTTGAGTGTGAACCCACCTGGCCACCTCACTGCATCTAACTACCTGTTGTGTTGAGTGAGAACCCACCTCACTGCATCTTAAGTACCTTTACTGTTGAGTGAACCCAGCTCACTGCATCTAACTACCCAGTACCTGTTGTGTTTACTTAACCCACCTCATCACTGCATATACCTAGCCTTGTGTTGAGTGAACCCACCTCACTGCATCTAATTACCTGTTGTGTTGAGTGTGAACCCACCTGGCCACCTCACTGCATCTAACTACCTGTTGTGTTGAGTGAGAACCCACCTCACTGCATCTTAAGTACCTTTACTGTTGAGTGAACCCAGCTCACTGCATCTAACTACCCAGTACCTGTTGTGTTTACTTAACCCACCTCATCACTGCATATACCTAGCCTTGTGTTGAGTGAACCCAGCTCACTGCATCTAATTACCTGTTGTGTTGAGTGTGAACCCACCTGGCCACCTCACTGCATCTAACTACCTGTTGTGTTGAGTGAGAACCCACCTCACTGCATCTTAAGTACCTTTACTGTTGAGTGAACCCAGCTCACTGCATCTAACTACCTGTTGTGTTGAGTGAGAACCCACCTGGCCACCTCACTGCATCTAACTACCTGTTGTGTTGAGTGAGAACCCACCTCACTGCATCTTAAGTACCTTTACTGTTGAGTGAACCCAGCTCACTGCATCTAACTACCCAGTACCTGTTGTGTTTACTTAACCCACCTCATCACTGCATATACCTAGCCTTGTGTTGAGTGAACCCAGCTCACTGCATCTAATTACCTGTTGTGTTGAGTGTGAACCCACCTCACTGCATCTTAAGTACCTTTACTGTTGAGTGAACCCAGCTCACTGCATCTAACTACCTGTTGTGTTGAGTGAGAACCCACCTCACTGCATATAGCTAGCATACCCCCGAGATGGACAAAATGGACAAACCAGGTAGAGGAAGAGGTAGAGGCAGACCCAGAGGAAGGCCACCAGGCACCGGCAGGTCTGTGGCTGTGCGAGGTGGTGTTGCTGTGATTTCATGCGGACCTGCCCCAAAATACAGTGCTCAGAAGAAGGCACGTGCCATCACTTCCCAAAATCGTGAGGAGGTGATTGAGTATTTAACACAGAACACCTCATCTCCCGCAGCCACCAGCGCTACAACAAGCACCACATCCGCTGCATTTGACACTTCGCAGGAGTTATTTGGTGGTAGTGGTGAAATCACTGATTCCCAGCCACTACTGCAACAACAACAAGAAGGCGCAGGTACACCACCTCATACGTCTGAGTTAGGTGGCGATAGTATGGACGTAACGTGTGTGGATGGGGATGATGGTGGACCACCTGAAGTTGGTGCACTTGAGGAGGTGTCTGAGGAAAGCGCAGCTGGCCAGGAGGATTATGATGACGATTATACGGATAGCACATATATTCCCGGTAGAGGAGATGACCAGGGGGACAGTTCAGAGGAGGAGTCAGAGAGGAGTAGGAGGAGACGACTCCATGATAGAAGCAGAGGGAGCTCGTCCTCAGAAACAGCTGGGGGCAGTGTCCGGTGCCATGTATCGCCAGCTATGGCCAGGGAGCACACATGCCCTTCAACGTCAGCTGCTGCTGATGCCACCGTAGCGCCATCACCCCAGGGGGCCTCAGCGGTTTGGAAATTTTTTCACGTGTGTGTCTCAGATCGGAGCAAAGCCATCTGTTGTCTCTGCCAGCAAAAATTGAGCCGTGGAAAGGCCAACTGTCACGTAGGGACAAGTGCTTTACGAAGGCACCTGGAGAGAAGGCACAAACAGCTATGGCAAGAACACCTGAGGAAAAGAAGCACCCCTCAAAAGACAAGCAGCGGAGAACAACCGTGGCAGCCGTCACAGGGGGCTTCTGCTGCTCCACGTTCCCATGGTATTGTTCGTGGCTGGGGGGGGGAGGAAGAATGGATACACTTTTAAACAATTTAAAAATACAACCATCTAAACTTTCAAACAATTTAAAAATACAACCATCTAAACTTTCAAACAATTTAAAAATACAACCATCTATCATTTTCAAAAAATTTAAAAAAAGGGCAAAAAAACTTGCCCTCCGTAAAACATTCTTGGCAAATGCTTTCGACTTGGTTTGTCTTCCGCTGGCTCAAGGGTCCATCTGACCACAGATGCCTGGTCTGCAAAGCACGGTCAGGGCAGCTACAGCATGGGTCTCAGCAGGCTCCCACTTCGGGCCGCAATCCAACCTTCATTCCCCGCGGTGACAATGGCAGACTTGCCCTCCATAACGGATTCCCGTTAAAGGATTTAAAGTTAATTCATTTCAAATACACAGCAGGGCCTCGAAAGTCCGCCTCCTGTATTGTTATTTTTGATCACTACCTCGGGGCGGGCGTGCATGCCTACCTGCTGCCCTCCTTGGATGTGTAGTGGTAGCCGTTTCTCAGGCTCCACACTGGATTCCATCCCTCATTCCCCGGCCATTACCCGGGGTCACAAATGACAGACTTGCCCGCCTCCATATGATTCTCGTGAAAGGAATGTGGTGTCATCTTTGCCCGCCATAACTGGTTCTCGTTAAAGGATTTAAAGTACATTCATTTCAAATACACAGCAGGGCCTCGAAAGTCCTCCTCCTGTATTGTAATTTTATGTCACTACCTCGGGGCGGGCGGGCGTGCATGCCTGCCCGCTGCCCTCCTTGGATGTGTAGTGGTAGCCGTTGCTCAGGCTCCACACCGGATTCAAACCTCTCATTCCCCGGCCATTACCCGGGGTCACAATGGCAGACTTGCCCGCCTCCACAGGATTCTCATTGTAGCGGTACTGAACAAGTACACAGCAAGTAGAAAATGTAAATTAAAAACAAAACGTAAGCTTTTTAACAATGCCATGGAAAGTTGAGAAGGAAGTCACACATTACCTGACATCACTGAGTGAGGAAGAGCAATCACGCCATGTTGCGCAGTAGTCCAGCATGGCCGTCACTACACAAACAGCTGTTTGCGGTGCGTTACACAGTGAGTTTGGTGTGTCAGTGTGAAGCAGTACTCTAATTACACTCCCTGTTTGATGTATACACATGCAAGATGTTGTAAAGCACTTTATGCCTCCAATTTAGCATTCAATGTGATTTCTGCCCTTAAAACGCTGCTTTGCGTCACATCCAGATTTTTCACCGGGACTTTTGTCATGTATCCCACTCCGCCATGCCCCCCTCCAGGTGTTAGACCCCTTGAAACATCTTTTCCATCGCTTTTGTGGCCAGCATAATTTTTTCTATTTTTCAAAGTTCGCCTCACCATTGAAGTCTATTGCGGTTCGCGAATTTTTCCGCGAACCGAACCTTCTGCGGAAGTTCGCGAACCCGGTTCGCGAACCGAAAATCGGAGGTTCGCGACATCTCTAGTGCCTGGTAGTTCTGCTGATCCTCTGCCATAGACCCTGAACAAGCATGCGGATCAGATGTTTCTGACAAATCTGACAAGATTAGCTGCATGCTTGTTTCTGGTGTGTGATTTACGCCATACTGACCAGAAGGATCAGTAAATCAGGTATAACCTCTTGAGGATCACGGGCTTAAACCCCCCTAAAGACCAGGCCATTTTTCACAAATTGGGCCACACAACTCAGCACACAAGTGATTCCACCCCCTTTTCTCCCCACCAGCAGAGCTCTCTGTTGGTGGGGTCTGATCGCTCCCCAATGTTTATTTATTTTTTTACATTTTTTTTTAAAATAAAAAAGCTTATTATTTTATTATTTTCAACACCCTCCCTCCCCCGTCAGCCAATTACAGCAATCGACTCATCACTCCTGTGTCCCCCAGGGGGACAGCCGTGTCACACGTCTGTCCCCAGTACATCGTTGCCTTAGATTGCAGTGCTGTACTGTGTTAATAGACAGCGGTTTCGCCGTCTAACAGTCTCCGAGCGGCGTTCGCTGCTGGGAGACTGAAGTCGGAGAGGATCTCCTGCAAACCACGCCCCAAGGACTTTAGGCCAATCAGCGTTAAGCGGTCCTGGGGCTGGCGCACTGTGTCATGCCCATCAGCGTGACGTGGTCGCTTAGTGGTTAAAAGGAAATAAATATGTCAGCTTCTGCAGGTCTCACACCTCGGGTTATTTTTAAGTTACTTAGGGGTGTATTCACTAAATTGCGGTAAGCAGAATAACGTGCGCAAAGTCTTAAGCCTGAATACTTAACTCTCAACCCAGGAAGATGGATCCCAGCAACACCCCACAACAAGGAGCACTCCTTAATTCAGCTTCCTGACAGCGGGTATAAGCGACGTCACAAGACAGGTGCGAATGAGAGTTCAAGCAATCGTGGTACTTTGCGCGGTAGTCGTCGGATATTCTAAAGACTGTGACGGTTGTTGGGATGTGGGAATATGTTGGATTAATAATGCATGAGCAGTTAGGCCCGTAGAAGCTGATGGCCAAGCTGGCACCAAAATGTTTGAATGCCGGAACTAGTGGCCGGAACCGTCTTTTTCATGGTCACGCTCCAGTCGGTGTAAGAGCACGGTCATACTGCAAAGGCGCGGGTCTTCAGAGCACAGGGAAAATTCCAGCTGCAATTTGTTACGAGGAAGAGGAATGGTGGCTCATGTGTTGTGGGAAGGGGAGGGAGGAACTGCCCATGGTCCAGGGATGAAGGGGATTGAGTAGAACTTTGGGGAAGGTGAGCAGCTGGAACCTAGGGAGGGGTGCCCATGAAGTTCTTGCAGGGGTGGACCCATGGTTTGTAGCAGGGGTATATCTACCATGTATGGGGCCCACCTGCAAAAAAAAAAGATAGCATGGGGCCCCCTAGGTCCATAGCCACTCCCCCAAGGGACCAGGCAGGGAGTCAGGAAACAAACATCCCGCAACCATATTCCACTATGCAGAGTATCACAGGTAGCATTATAGTTATGTGATTGGGAGCTCGGCAAAGGGCAGCAGAGAGTGCTGCTACTTTGATGCATGGAGATTTGCAGCAGTGGAAGCAGGTAAGTATAACACCCCATGTGACACTCTGCATATGGATGGGAGAAGGAGAACCCTTGGGCCCCCCTGCAATTGTGGGGTCCACAGGGGCTATTGTTACGCCCATGATTTGTAGGTACCCCCTGGGCAGTAGTATATAATAAAGCAGTATAGTTACAGAGGACAGGGGTATATACAGTAGCATTAATCAAAAAACAAGACATTTGTAGAATAACTTGCTCAGTTACTTACTGATGTTCAAAGCAGTAAAAGTCATATTTAAAATACCAAATATATTTCCATTTGACAAGCGCGTTGGGCATTCTACATATCACCGCCTCTGCAGTAAGCATTTTAAGTCCTCTTCTCAGAATCAAAGTGTAACATTATCTTCTGAAAGCAGATGGAATTTGTGTGCGATCAGCAGTTTTTTTGATATTAATTGAATGTTGCCCCCGGGGCCTCAGCAAACCTTCACTAAGGTCACCAAGCTTGTTTTTCTGAGGTGCGGAGCTACATTACTATTCACAAACACTTTTACTTCTGTATTAAATGGGACTTATGTCAGAGCCTAATGCTCCTGCTCTGACATATCCATTGGAGTGGACATGAGTCACTGACAGTATGAAATCCACGTACTTCTAAATGAATATTCAGCGACCTATGAGCTGAATTCCATAACTCCTGTTATATGGCTTTAAAATGTGTGGGAAGATTCCAGTTACTCCTATCTCCATTTCTACCCCTTCCAAGAGGCAAATAATATGTAATAAGATATCTAAATACTGTTTTCTGTTGCTCCAAATAACCATTTTAAGATCTCATCAAAACTTAGCATAATAGTAGCTGGGAGCGTTATGATACGCGTAAGGATGGAGGCGCCTAAGTGTAAAAATATATATAAACTTCTAATAGTTAAAATAAGAATGAGAGGTACAGTAATCTCTTTCCTCTCCTGATGATAAAAACATCAGTAGTACTGGAAAAACATTTATTCAAAACACAAAAATAGACAACGCGTTTCATGGGTACTAACCTGCTTCCTCAGGGCACCGCAGATTTTTTTCCCTAAAAACTACAAACCCGTAAGAGCGACCATCCAACTTTCGTCAGGACCTGGAAGACCGAGCGGGGAGGGCTAATGTCCCGCTGGCTTATAAGGTGGCTGCAGGGATCTGCAACCCTCTCTTGTGAGTATAGCTGTATATACTTACAAGTTCCCATTTACAACGATACTACACCATTGGGCTCCTGGTCTCTCTATTTACCGAGGTATTCTTGAGTACAAGGTCACTACAAGGATCATCGAAACCCTCCTATGGGAGTGTTATGAGCTTTCTTTAATTCTCTGTTGACAAAAAGTAGTAATAATAGTTTAATTATATTAACCTCCCCGGCGTTTAATTGACACACAATTTTGTACCAACAGAGGTACAATTTTTTTCTAAGCGTTTCTTTACAGTATATTGTAAGCATTCTTGCTGCCTGATGTCATGACACTCCGCATGCCCGATACCAGGGCGTGCACACAGCGTCATCACAGGGACATGCCAGTGGACATGAGATCGTCAAGGGACAGGAAATGGAGATCGTCGCCGGGAATCGCTAAGAAGACGTTGAGAATGCGCTCGCAGGGAAGCCGCGAGGTGCCGTCCGCACGCCATCGGCGCCGCAGGTGAGTAAATTACTAGAGGATAGCGCAAGCCCAGTATGGTAGGTGCCTGCGCAGTACGCTCCTGGTGACATCAGCGGGAGCAAGGACACGGCAATGCAGGCGCAGTGGTTTTCAGTCTTTAGGGCTCTTTCACATTTGGACGTTGCGTTTTAGGGGACTTTAAGGACGCATAAAGACCCCTAACGCAACGCATGGTGGTGGTAATAGGAGGACGCTACATAGAGACGCATTATGCGGCTTTTGGTGCACTTTTTTTTGTTCTACAGTTTGCGGAGACCATGTGATCGGAACACTCCGCATCACGTGGTCCCGCCAGCCAATCAGCAGTCGCTCCAGGAAGTAAACACGGCAGTGCAGTGAATAATAATTAGCCATGTGGCTGGCCGCAATAGCGGACTCTCCCCCCCTCCTCTCCTGCACAAAAAAAACATATTACTGAGCATTTGCAAACAGTCTAACGCGGCTAAAACCGCGTATAACGCACAGCATGCTGCACTTTATTTGAACGTGAAGCGTCACACTGTAACGCAACATGGGCACTGTGAACAGCCCATTGATTTTTCATTACTGTGAGTTGGGCTGCGTTACAGGCTGCTCTAACGTGGGACTTTAACGTCCCACTGTGAAAGCAGCCTTAATGAAATTTCAGAAGTGAACCGGAGGCAGGGCCGGAGCATCGGTGAGTGGCTGCACGGGCACAGGATGTCTGCGGGGGACCATTAGAAGCCCCGGGTAAGTTCAACTCATTTTACCCCGACCCCCTACAGTATTCCTTTAAGGAAGGATCTAGAAGGCACTTCTTATCTTATGGAGTACACATTTTTTAACATGTTCAGATGATCATTTCCCCCAGGACTGTGCTGCCAGCAATCATCAGCTATAATCATATATGCATCCAGAAGACACACAGATATTATTTCCTGAAACCAGTAATTAGTGATGATTGTAATTGCAATTCGGACATTCAACTGATTTTGTGTAGTCCATTCGTAATTTTGTGTAATTTTCGCGTAAATTCTGCATACTTTGGTGCCGAGTTTAGAGGTTAATAGCAAAGCCCCCATACTTGCTACCGTCACCAATTGCTACACATGTTAAGGAGAAGGGTAGAAACAAGGCAAAAAAATATATTTTTCAAAAAGAAATATATGTAGTTTTTGAAAAAAATCGATTTTAAAAATGCAAACGAAAATGGTTTTTAAACTCAGAAAAATAACAGTTTAAAAATAATTTTTCCCTTGCGATTTTCTCAAAAACGATAAGGTCTTTTTGAAAAATAATGTTTTTGCCTTGATGATGGCATGTATGGGGGCTGTGCTATTAACCACTAAAGTCAGCACAAAATTATGCAAAAATTACACAAAATTACGAAATGATGGTTTCTGATTACGTTTACAAGCGAAATGAATTAATATTTTACCCGAAATTTTGCGTTAACAATTGTAAATTACGCTCCAAAATTACAACTATGTGAAATTTGTGCCCATCAGTAACAGTAATATTATTTTGTTGGCATATTTTTCCAAGAACAATACAGGGTGGAATTTGTTAAATTGTCGTCAACACCTCCAGTGTTCTAGTTCCATTTTTAATGGATATCTATTTGCATTTGTATTTATATCATTTACATCATTTGCCAGAAGAGCCTTCCTCTGTAGTCAATCTATATATATATAATCGTGTGTGTGTGTGTGATCCCTTACTACCTGGGATGATATGTTCTGGGGGTCTCGCGGCCCCCCTGCACACGTGGGCGGAGCTACAAACAGCAAATCAGATTTTACCCATTCAAGTCAATGGAAACAATGTAAAAGGCTGCCATTCTCACAGTAATCAAGCCAGAGTCCCCACACTTGGCACAGGTGGTCACTTGGTGACCAAGGTTACAAATCCAGGAAAAGTGGGCGGAGCATAAAACAGCCAATCAAATTTCAGCCGTTCATTTTAAATGGGAAAATGTAAACTGCAGCCATTCTTAGACTGTTAATCGCAGGGTTCTCAAACTTGACACAGTTGGTCACTGGGTGAATGCGATTAAGATTCAAGAAAATGGGTGGAGCCAATCAAAATTCACCTATTGATTTTCAAGGGGAATATTTAAACTGCTGCTATTCTAAAGCTGGCCACTAACGGTCCAATTTCTAGCGAAAAATCGTTCCAGCGATCAGAAAATCTGATCGGATGAAAAATCATTCACTACACCATCAACTAACCAATCATTGCTTCCTATCTATCACGACCACCAAGAAAATCCAAATTTTTGTTCGACGAAAATTCATTCGGGCGACATTTTTTTCACTCGTTCATAATCGATTGTGTCCACCAATGGAGATTATTTACAACCAATCCGATCAGAATTTCTGATCGCTCGAACGATTTTTCGCTAGAAATTGGACAGTTAGTAGCCAGCTTTACACAGTAATCAAGCCAGATTCCCCACACTTGGCACAGGTGGTCATCAGTGGGTAGAGACAAATACAAATTTCACTGGGAAAATGTAAACTGCAGCCATTCTTACACTGTTAATGGTAGGGTTTTTAAACTTTGCACAGTTGGTCACTGGGTGACTGGGATTAATATTCAGAAAAGTGGGTGGAGCCTACAAAAGTGAATCAAACTTCACCTATTGCTTTTCAAGGGGAATATTTAATTGCTACCATTCTTGCACTGTTAATGGCACAGGTCTCAAACCTGGTACAGTTGGTCATTGGGTGACTGGGGTTCAAATTCAGAAAAGGGTGTGGAGCCACAAACAGCCAATCAGATTTTTTCATTTGAATGCAAATTATTGATACCAAAGACCGCAAAGCTCACAAACTTGGTCAGTGAGTAATTGTATGTTAGGGTTAGAAAATGTATCCAGAGCCAACACCAGCCAAATACATACCCGGGCAATGCCGGGCAATCAGCTAGTCAGATATAAAATGTTGAAGCTCATGCAAATTTAAAAGCTATAATAATTTCAGTATTAGGCTTTGTTCACATGATAAATCGCCAGCGTTATCGCAAGCGCTGAGCAATTTATTGAGCTTTTTGTAAGCGCTTTTGCTGAGCGATTCGTTTTTTCCCTTCCTGACGTCAATCAGGAAGTGAACTCTTTGACCCAGAAATGACTAACTACAGTGTATTTATTCATAAAAGTGCTGGGGAAATTGCTATACAAGGCGCTTTTTTAAGCACTTTGCGATTTCCCTATTCCTTCCATTGAGCCAAAGCGCTCAGAAAATGGTACATGTAGCGCGTTTGTGATTTCAAAGAAATGAAAACGCTCACATGTGAGCACTCCCATAGGAAAACATTGCACAAGCCCTTTAAGGCTCCCTGCACACTGCAAATCTGATTTGCAAAACGCAGCATGCAGTACCGATTAAAAATCAGAATCGCATGTGAAAAACGATTAAAAATCAAAATCGAGATTCAGGATCGCATGTAGTGTGCAAGAGCCCTTAGGGCGATTTCTAAAATCTCCAGCACTTAAAAAAAATGGAAACGCTCATAGGGCTTGATTCACAAAGCCGTGATAACTCATATCATGGTCACGCTAGCGTTTTGCGCGCGCATAACGTTTTTCATGCGCAATCATGATTTTTTTTGCGTCCGAAAATTTGCACCATTACGCGCATTATAGTGTGTGCAAAATGCTAGCATGACCGTGATATGAGTTATTACGGCTTTGTGGATCAAGCCCATAGTGTGAACGAGCTAAAGTAGAGATAAAGTAGAGAGATCCATGACTGCTGGATTCCTCCTCCTCCCATTCCAGAGCCTCCATGTAAGAGGTGGCACTGCGGAGATCCAAGTTATGGCTTCATACCACCTCTTAGAAGGATAATGGAGAGCCAGGCCATCAGCCTGTGAGGTTTTCATCCCCCCACCAGAGCCAGAGCAGTACCGGCAAAATGAGGCAATCAGTCACTCGTGCTGGGTTCATTCAATACTAAAAATGGAACACAGAGTTCTCGATTTACATCTGTTTAATTTAAATTAATTTGAAATAAATCAATTAACCACCAGATTAGTCATGTTTGAATTCTATAAATTGCTTAGAATACTTTGAGTTATGCAGCTGTGTTGGGGCGGAGCTATAATGTCCAAGGCATGAAGGTTTGCCTCTCACGAGCTTCTAGGCCTTCAGGGTAAGTTCAGGTTTGCAGTAAAGCAAAGGCCTGATAAACCGCATAAAGCCGCTTTCATAATCACATCTACCACATGGTGAACTCTATAGTTCCCTGCAGACATTCACGGCAGTCACCTGCAAAGTGGGATTTATACCTTTTTTGCCCCTAGCAGGCCGGATTTACCTCACAGGAGCCTATAGGCACAGCTGTCCTGGCACCTTAGATTTTTCCCTCCATGAATCTACAAACCCTGACCAAACTGCAACACAAATGTGCCGGTTGTCCCAGCTGTCACTTCTCGCTTACTTCCCTTGCCTGTCGTGGGTAGCTACAGGCGCCCCTTAGTATTAGGTAGCCTGAAGTACTCTCAGTATTAAGCAGCTAGTAGTGCCCCCAAGTTTTAGGTAGCTAGAGGAACCTCAGTATTAAGTAGCTAGAGGTTCCCCTGACTGAAGGGAGACCTCATCAGTGGATTGCCGAAAGCAGGGTAAGTTACCTCTCAATTACACTCTCATCAGGACCCTGCATAGGGAAGGAGGGAGGCGCTCTGGGAGGGGAGTGAGCCGCCTTTCCATCATCAGGCGCCTGTAGGCACATGCCTACAGTGCCTTATGGCAAATCCAGTCCTGGCCCCTAGGCAACCTCCATGTGCAGTAGCCCCCTGCTGGTCAATGTGCAGCCTCCTCTTCTATTTGTAAGATCCATGTATAGAAGTCCTTCTTTTCTATGTTGCTCCCCATATGCAGCTTTCTTTACAATATGCATGTCCAGCCACCCCCTTGAGCAGCAGTTGCCCTAGGCCTGGGCCTTTCCACAAATTTGTCTCTGGCTACCTGTACACGTGTAGCAGTCCGGATGGTTGTTGTTGCAACCTGAACCCTACAAGACATGACAACCTCCACCAACTGTGCCAACCTAACCTCTGCATGTCTGTGGCAGTTTTTCATCTGGTTTTCCATTCCGTTTTTCTGGCCACCTCTTGGTATACCTGTCTCCGCATTCCTCCGCCTGCGCTGCCACCATCCATTCAAGTCACTGCCCTCTGAAAATGCTGGTATACCGATCTCAGAACCCCATCAGAATCATCAGGCAACCATTGGCTTGCAAAAGACCAATAGAAATTTTCATTAGTCCACTACTCAGTGGGCCAATAAGAATACTCCATGGGGAGGGACGATTCCCATGGGTCTATTGCAAATCAATGGGAGCCAAATGGGTATTGGATTGGTATAGCAGCTTTTCTTCCGTGCAGAGACTTAAATGGACGGCGACAGCAGCAGCTGAGGACCCGAATGGATGGCAGTAGGTGTGTCGTTTGCAAAACGGCCACCTATTTGTCCGAATGGACTAGTGATGACAGATCCTAATGCTTTACATATGATCCTTTCGCATCCGTTCCGCGCTAAACAGAACGTTTAGTACAATCTGATCTGCAATTTGACCTGCAATGGCAAAACACACAGCTTAGTTTGTGTAATCTACCAGGTCTTTTTATATCCTTGAATAATGATGTGAAATTTCATTATAGAAATGTCAAGTGACAATGGAGATTTATTGTGTAAATTATGCTAAATCTTATTTACATGACGTCTCTGTAGAACACAACCCTGGCATAAACGGAGAACTCCTTGTACTGATAACAGCCCTGGTATATCTGACTCATTCATTACTAGTTATTAGCTAAAAATGCTCATTAAATGGATCAGCTGTTTGATTTTCCTATTCCTAGGTAGGGCTGATTAGCGGATTAGAAGAATATTTTTGGTCATCCCAAGGTTGGATAGCGTGTATCTACAGGAATGCTGGGCGCGTGGTCTGTTGGGAACACCATAAATACCTTATTAAAGCAAACCTGTTAATTTTAAAAAGGCAAAAATTAGATACTTACCTTAGCAGAGGGAAGCCCCAGGGGCGTAACTACAGGGGAGCGGTTCCTACCACCGCAGGGGGGCCCAGAGCTGTAAGTGGGCCCCATCTACTACCCCACTCCCTCTGAGAAAGGGGGACATCCTTCAGATCAGGTGTTGTTATTAGTGTGAAGATTCTGATGCCTGCACTTGTTTTATGAAGTTTGTTAAGGATTAGCACTATGCAATGCACATATAGAGGTGATCATTACCAGCATAGCACCCATGCAAATCTAATAAGATGGAAGAAGGAGGGCACCCAGTGGGCCCCTCTGGTCCAGGTGCCCCAGTGTGGTCGCAATCTCTGCATCCCCACACCACTGCCTATACTAGAGGTGGCTACCTATAAGGGGAGGGAGAGGACACAACACATTTGGCTACCTATTATTATGGAAGAAGGGGCCATGGGGGGGGGGGGGGGGGGGGAGAGCACCCCTGAAAGACTGTGCTCTTAGATCAAGCTGCATCTGACTCATACTGGCTGCAAATGGCTGCAAAGCCTTAACTTATTAAAGGGGACCTCACTTTTCATGTTGAAAGGGAACCTGAAACGAATACCGTCTCAGGTTCCATACTTACCTGGGGCCTGCTTAAGCCCCCTTGAAGCCGCTCATCCCTTGCGTCTCCCTTTGTGGCTCCAGTCACCCGCATACCAGCACAAAAAACGTGGCCGAGTCACGCTTTATTGCTTGTGCGCAGCCCAGCCAGGCGCGCTCCCCCATCACGCTCCCGTCCCTGGGACCGTTTTGTGGCTGCCCAGTAGTACTGTGTAAGCGCAGAATGCTCCCGGCCACAGGAGCGAGGTGGGGGAGTGCGCCTGGCCGGGCTGCGCATGCACAACGATGAAGTGCAACTTGACCAGACTTTTAGGCTGAATTGTGGGGGACCGGAGTCACCCATGGAGACGGCGAGGGATGAGCGGCTTCAAGGGGGCTTAAGAAGGCCCCAGGTAAGTATAGAACCTGAGATGTTTCTCGTTTCAGACTTTAAGAGAAACATCAGTTTCACACGATGCAATATACATTACACATTAGCAGGGATGCCTTGTGCAGGCTTCTTTCAAGTCCCCGCCCTAACGTAAGTTAAAATGACCCAAAGATTGACATTGTTGTGCAAATGTGTGCCAAGATTTACTCAGTCATATCATCCATATTGGTCCTTGGCTATCTGCTCTGAGCAAGTGCCTAGAACAGGCATGGGCAAACTTGGCCCTCCAGCTGTTAAGGAACTACAAATCCCACAATGCATTTGCCTTTATGAGTCATGACTGTGGCTGTCAGACTCCTGAAATGCATTGTGGGACTTGCAGTTCCTCAACAGCAGGAGGGCCAAGTTTGCCCATGCCTGGCCTAGAACCTGGCGCGGTCCTGAGGGCCAATCCAACTCCTCCCTTTATGACCCCATTACCCACCTCACCTCACAAAAAGCCAGTTTATAGGCAGGGGGGATTCAGGCCGGTTTTGCGCCAGAAACCAGCGTTATTATAGGTGCGGTGCGATCGGATGATCACATCGCACTGTAACGTTAAAAAGAGCCTTTGGAGATTACTGCAGCAATGTGCGATAATCTCACTTCTGGCTGCAAGCCAAGCAATAAGTGAGGCTCTCTAACGCTCTCTTCTTGTGGCCGACATACAAATTGCCCGGAAGTAAAATACCTTCGTCACCATTGACTTACATGACTTCCTGTCGCTGCGGATATCGAACGGCAATGCGCTGTTGCTTTCGCGTCAAATGTGATGATTCCGGCGCTTCGCACAGCAGCAGGTATGAAATGTCCCCTAGGTTTTCATTGCTTTAGCGTTACCCTGTGGTAAAAAAGGCTAACGCAACGCAATAAGAACGCCCAAGTGTGAAAGGGGCCTCAAAGTGGCTGCCTTGCCCGGGGTCCCTTTTTACCATAATCCACCTCTGGCTCTGAGAATTGTTTTTGCAAATGATTTTAGTGCCAGAAGCAGTTCTAGCTAATGTTTTTCCTCTGCGAGATTGTGATTAGATTAGGCAGTAAATATGAGCGTCTGTGACACCTTGTTCTAGATACTGCTGTGTGCTGCTTTCATATTGTTTGCGTGATCTATACATTGGCTGGACACATCACTACATCCTGCAGGCATATGACACATTGCATAGCTATTCTAGACACTCCCAAGTTCATTAAAATCAATGTTGCCGTGAGCTTATCATGCTGACAGCGAGGGCCACTTTCTCAAGCGTTTCTGAGCTCGCTGGGTATTTTCCCCCTCCACCGTCCTTTATTCTAGATTCAGACTTTGCGTGAAGTTATTAGTTTGCATGCGTAAAGGTTTGCGTGCATTAGATCGCGTGCAAACCAGCTTAGCATGGGCGTGCTGAGCATACACACTAATAGGTTAGCACGCGAAGCGCCGTCGTTATCACGTGCAAAGCGCACTTATCGCACGTATGGCGTAATGCCGTACACGCGGAAAAAGTTAACACGCGAGTGCTAAAACTAACTCAGTTATCACTGTTTTGTGAACCAAGCCCCTGAAGTGAGAGGGATATGGAGGCTGATACATTTATTCCTTTTAAACAATGCAGACTGCCTGGCTGGCATGCTGATCCACTGCCTCTATTACCTATAACCATCGACTCTGCACAAGCATGCAGATCAGATGAAGACTAATTGGATTAGCTGAACACTTGTTTTAAGGTACATACACGCATCTGATTTTTCCAAACGACCGGTCGTTCAGACCTTTCGTTTGGACGTCAAGTCAGACGTGTTTACAAACGATCGTTGAGCTGATGAGACTGGTTTTGACCGATCCGCTCAGTCAAAACCAGTCTTATCAGCTGAACGATCGTTTGTACACACGTCTGACTTGACGTCCAAACGACGGGTCTGAATGACCGGTTGTTTGGAAAAATCAGACGTGTGTATGTACCTTAAAGGGGAACTCCAGCCTAAACAAACATACTGTCATTAAGTTACATTAGTTATGTTAATTAAAATAGATAGGTAATATAATCTCTTACCCACACTGTTTTAAAAGAACAGGCAAATGTTTGATTTCATGAGGGCAGCCATCTTTTTGGTTGAAAGGAGGTGACAGGGAGCATGAGACACAGTTCCAACTGTCCTGTGTCCTGAGCACCTCTCCCAGTTGCTAGGCAACGTGAATAACAACATAGGGAATAGCATCATGCTCTGAACAGCATCAGGGAAAAAAAGCCCGGGCTTTTTTTCTTTGATGGGTGGAGCTTAGTTAAAAATGCAGGTAAAAATGATGCTTTGGTAAGAAAACCAAAGTTCTGATGCTGTGAAACTGTTAAAGAAACACCAAGCCTTTTCAGTTCTGCTGAGTAGATTTTTAGTCCGGAGGTTCACTTTAAGGTGAGTGATTAAAGAGCCCCTGGGAGGTACTTACCTCAGGAGGTGGAAGCCTTTGAGTCCTAATGAGGCTTCCCTCATCCTCCTCCATCCCTCCGTTCCACCTCTGACAGCCACTGAAGATCCTGCCAGGCTCCGGCAAACAATCCTGTGTGAGCCTCGCGCAGGTACAGTAGCGGATTTCGTTCAGGTTCAGACAGAAATAGCCAAGCCCCATTGAATCCGCCTTATTGCTCAGGCACAGACACCACACGTCTGCGCTGTAGAGTGGATCCGGCTCTGCTATTTTCATCTGGCCCCGAACAAAAGCCGATACTGTGCCTGCGCGAGGCTCTCACAGCATTGTTATGATCCTGGAGCTCAGCACCACTGACAAGCTTGTCTGCATATATCCGCAACTGACAAGGCTGGGACGGAAGGATGGGGGAGAACGGGGGAAGCCTATTTAGGATGCAGAAGCTTCCCTCTCCTGAGGTAATTACTCATCAGGGGCTCTTTTTTTTTTCTTACAGATCCTCTTTAAAGAGTAACTGTTAGCCCCAAAAATGAAATTTAAATCTCTATTGCAATGTTTTATTTACTTTTTAAGTGAGCCAAAAAGGCAATGTAGAAGTTAAAAATCAATCTAATTTTTTTACTATGTAATCTTTTCCCCCAGCTCCGGACGCAAAGCCGCATATCAGATACTGCTGAGCATGCAGAGCATGCCTATGTCTGCCCGACCCCCCTCTCCCCCCCAGGACCAGGTGCCGATATATTCTGACCCCAAACAGCTGACACGGAGAGAGAGCTGGAGCACTTCCAGCGCCGCCACCGCAGAGCAGCCGCCGCCGAGTCACATGCGAGAGAATCACATGTGAGAGAGATGCACGGCGGCGGCTGCTCTGCGGTGGCGGCGCTGGAAGTGCTCCCGCTCTCTCTCCGTGTCAGAGCGGTCAGCTGTTTGGGGTCAGAATATATCGGCACCTGGTCCTGGGGGGGGGGAGGGGGGTCGGGCAGACATAGGCATGCTCTGCATGCTCAACAGTATCTGTTATGCGGCTTTGCGTCCGGAGCTTGGGGAAAAGGCTACATAGTACAAAAATTAGATTGATTTTTAACTTCTGCATTGCCTTTTTGGCTCACTTAAAAATTTAATAAAACATTGCAATAGAGATTTAAATTTCATTTTTGGGGCTAACAGTTACTCTTTAAGTGACTACTGCAGCAGAGAGATCATCAAGACTACCAGGCAACTGGTATTGTTTAAAAGGAAATAAATGTGGCAGCCTCCATATCCTTCTCAAAAGTTTAACATTTGTGGAGACAGTGGTGGACTTACAAATTTTAGCAGAACAAATTTATTTACATACTCCAGGGGAAAATGCAACGCGTTTTGCAGGTATAACCCCGCTTCATCAGGCAATAGGTAGGAGTAGGTACAGTGCAGGTCTGTAGCTGGGCCAAGCAGATTAAACTTTTTAGACATTTTTATTCTTCTGGCGCCTCTGTATCCCTGTTACATTGTTCCAAGTCCTGGTGGAGGGGTGTCATCCCCTTTTTTCCTGATCTACGGAGAGAGCGACTTCTTAATCCTGAGTGGGGTCAGGTCTAATCTCCCCACCTGCTATTACAGTGGTTGCCTTTGAGGTGACCCTGCTTTGTGAGTATATTTGTATTTACTCTACCAACTTCATCCCATATACACTATATTTGGCACTTGGTGTCTCTATCTTTGTTCCATATCCTTCTCACTTCAGGTGTACTTATACCTAAGGCAAACCTTGGATCAAAAAACAGATACTTACCTAGGAAGAGGGAAGCCTCTGGATCCTCGCTACTTGTGTCCTCCTCACCCCTGCTGTCACTTACTGGGACCCTCCGGAAGATCTGAGTTGTGCCCCTATTCATGTACAAGCATGGAGGTGCTGCACCCACACCAGGACGGCCGCATCTGCAGGGCCGGTTCTAGACTTTTTGCTGCCTGAGGCAAACTTGTGAGGATGCCCAAGGATAGGTTGGCCAGGCACACTCTTCACTTCCTGTTTCTCCCTGGTGCTGTCCCCAGACTTCTGCCGCCTCACTTGGCATTATGGGCAAACCGAGCCTATGCGTCTGCCTAATTGCATAAAGCAGAATGTGCATGAGTGGTTTCAGCTTGCTGCGCAGTCACAGCCGTACTTTTGCAGGCGCAGTGCAGCCATCCCCATGCATGAAGAGAAGCGTGGCTCAGAACTGAACCCTGAAAATCTCTTGTTGGATTCCTTTTGGGGGTCCTTGAGCGGCAACAGCGGTCCAGAGGACGGCGTGGGAAGCCTCTACAGGATCAAGAGGATTCCTTCTTCTTATGTATCTGTTTTTTGACTCGCAGTTCACCTCAGGTATACTTCAAAGCTGTTACAGGGCATCCCCTTTCACAGTTCAGTTCATTGTGTGGCCACTAGGCTGACATTTAATAATCTGCTACAATATAAAGATGTTATTTCATTATGTATCAAAGATCTCACCAGCACACCTCAAGTCACAGCACACCTTTTATTGTGCCAGTATCCACAAAATTCCAACAATTGTTTTGGGGGCCACGGAGGGTCCCCCTTTATCAAGGCATATGGTTACCATATGCCTTGATAAAGGGGGACCCTGCGTGGCCCCCGAAACAATTGTTGGGATTTTGTGGATACTGGCACAATAAAAGGTGTCCTGTGACTTGAGGTGTGCTGGTGAGATCTTTGATACTGACTTTGAGTGTGGTACTGCTTATACCACTTCACCAAGCACCCCGTGATATCGGATGGTGTGCCTGCTTCATCTTGGAAATACTGCGTTATTTCATTATGGGATGGTTCACCATCGACGAACTTCCATCCTATAATGCCCAGTTTGACTTCTGACCTGCAGTCAGCTACATAGTGGCAGCATGGACTTGTGGGTTTACAAATATGGATGGTCGGCAATGCCGTTTTCCAAAAAGTAATTTTCAGATTTGGCAGATTTTCGGGGAAATCCGATTTTTTGATTTCCGCACATTTCCAAAGAATGTTATTTCTTTCTGTCAATAAAATGAGTTAATTGTACAAATGAAAAAAAAATGTTGTGGAATCTTCTATTATTTGCAGTTGTACGCTTTACACAGAAACCACATTTCTGATTGGCAACCGCTGTACACTTCTGCATTCTCAGATTGGCCTAACACTTCCAAAGTCTCCTGATATTTTCCATATGCCGATTTTTGCATACCGATTTCCGACGTGGTAAGCTGGAAATTATCTGATAAATGCAGAGAATTTCATCCTTATTGGCCAGCCTGAAAGATAGATCGATTTGGCCACGCAAGAATATATTTTTGTTATATAATTATTGCCAAATGGTACAAAAATCATTTGATAAAAATGAAGGGGGGGGGGGGAGAGGGGGGGAATGAACAAAGAATCCTTAGAAAAACAGTCACAGTCCTGCCACTGTATAAATAGGTCCCTAAATATTTTTTGCAGAAAAAGGTGCCTCTCCTTCCCATCTCAGAAAGTTGATAGGTATCAGCCAAATGTATCCTCTGGTATTTGGTTTCTCTGGATGTTTTGTTCAGGGCAGTAATGTCAGAGTGTGGAGAGCCCAGCGAAACGCCAAGTCAAGACTTGAATCCAGGTCACACAGCCGAGGTCAAGACTAGACATACAAGACAAGTCAAAGACAGAAAATCCAAGGTCAGCTGATGAGAACGGCAGTTCAAAACAACTTGTTCAATTTTACTGCAGGCACCAACAGTTCCCACATCAGCACAATAATTTCAGCTTTAGGCCTTCTTCACACCTACAATTGTAATTGCAAACGCAAGCGTTTTGCGATTTTGTGCGCCGTTTTTTTCCCCTCCCGGCGCTGTGTTTTTGGTAAAAGTGCTTTTCCAATGCGGTTTTTAAATTCACTCCATGACACTTGTCAGGAAGTGAACTCTTTTGACCCAGAAAAGAATAAATACAACATTCGAACGCAATCGCTGCACAAAGCGATTTTGTGAGCGTTTGCTTTTTCCCCATACCTTCCATTGAGGCAAAATCGCCTCAAAAAATGGTACAGGCAGCGCTTTGCTGAGCGGATCGGAAAAGAACTGCTCAGCTGTGAACACTCTCATAGGGAATCATTGCACAAGCGTTTTTAGGGCGATTTTGAAAATCGCCTGCGCTTAAACAAAGGGCAAAACGCCCCTAGTGTGAACGAGCCCTCACTGAGGGTGGTGAAGTCAGCTCAGCTCAATACAGGTTGTGATTTACCAAACATTCAAAATATTACTATTTTTATTATTATTGATTAAACATTACATCACCAACATCTTCCCTAATGCTGCACAATAGACCAGCCTTTCTCAACCTTTTTACCTTGGAAGGAACCCTGTAAATAACTTTTGGATCTCAAGGAACCCCTGCAAATAATTTTTTGGTCTCGAGGAACCCCTACATTTATTTTTCAGGAGGCATGGTCTTTAAATAGGTTAGTGTCACGATTGTGGAACTTTCCCCGTGATCAGCGCACAACGCGTGCGCTGACACGGCGGAGATCCTCCACAAGCGTATAATTTGCAGGAACCCAGCAAAAGGTGCTATGCACCTGTAGAGGGAAATTCCTGTCGGCAGATGGCGCTGGGGAGTGCAGAGGAACCAATCCTCTGTACCTCCACAAGTGCCAGACAGGAATTGTACGAAGCGCAGAACGCAATCGCAAGAGAAGCGATTGCGAATGAGATTGAGCAAAAGGGATAGGTTGTATGTGTGTGCGCCAATCCAGTCGCCACTCCGCGACCGCGCACACACAACAGCAGATACAAAATAGGAACGCGATCGCGAGAGGTGCGATCGCGAGACGTGACACAAGGCAGAACAGAATAGAATACAAGGGTAGCAAAGGCACAGCAAATACAATAAGGAGATACGGAAAATAACAACCGCTAGCTAACCGCGAACACCGCACTCATTCGCAACAGTGCACGCGGTTATGCGCGATCTCCACGTGATAAGCACAATAGAGACAAGCACGCCTAACTAACCATAAACAGACAAACATGAAACAGGGGACGCGAGCGCTTGCTTAACGGTTACCTCACCGAGCCTGTAGCAAGCGCAGCGGACAAGACAGACACACGAAAAACAAGAACTAGGCAGGAAGGATCCACCGCTCTTCCGCCAGAGCAAGTGTGATCCAAGCAGGAACATAGATCAGAAAGATCCACAGCCGCTAACGCTAGCGGCTAGTGCGATCTCAGCAAGACAGAACGATTCGCTATCAACCGCCGTTGGTGACAGCGCAATCGCGACCGACAAGACAGAACAGAAGGATCCCCAGCGCTCGCACAAAGTAGCTAGCGCGATCCCAGGAAACAGAACAGAAGGATCCCCAGCGCTAGCACAAAGTAGCTGGCGCGATCCCAGGAAACAGAACAGAAGAGATAGCTGGTAGCAACCGCTGCACCAGCTATACTCCAAGAACATAGATCAGAACCATTTCCTGTCAACCACCATAGGGACAGGACAATGGCAAACAGGCAAGACAAGACAGAACAGGCAATACAGATAATACAACCTGACTGGGCTAGAAGGGGAGCCAAAAGCAACCCCCAGGAATTAACTATACTAGATAGCAATGGCTGACACTCCAGCAGTGTCCATCAGGAACTGAGCAAGGAAGGGAAATGTCCAGCCAAGCATTGTGGGAAAGACATAGTACTTATAGTACACGCCTCCAATGAATGTGGCCAGGCAATTTGCATAACAACGTATGCAAATTCCTCTGCAAGCACAAGCTGCAAAACTGACAGAAACTCTTCTTTCCAGAGTCCTGCAGCATGCAAACTTACACAATGGTCAAAGGGCTGCCTGTCTGCACAGGCAGCTGAGCAAATCATCACAGTACCCCCCCCTCCAGGGTCGAATTCCAGACGACCCCCAAAACTGCTATTAGCAACAGACTCAAACTGAAGACTCATGAAGGTCGGGGCAGCCCGACAAGGTCCAATTCCAGAGTCAGTCCACCCGAAACCGACCTCATCGGAAACAGAAGCCACCGAAACATGCCCATCAGTACTACCAGTCTCAGTATAACACCCATCAGGACTGTGAAAGCCAGAGAAGAAGCCATCGACACCCTCCAGACAATACCCACCACCTTCCAAGGAGCGTCTGAAAATACCAAACCTGCCACAATACCTGTTCGAAGTGTCCCTTACAACACAAAAGCCACCGTTGATCTTATCCAGGGTACCAAGCAAAATTTCCCCCGGAATCTCCCAGAACCTTTTGAAGCTCCACAGAGATCCCAAGAGGGCAGAACAATCACCAGGCTCACATGGAGAATTACCAAGAACCCCCATGGAACCAATGACAATTCCGGATTCAGAATTACGAGGACCCCCATCAAGATCAAGACTTTCAGGGACCACTTCTGGGCATGCAAGCAGGCAGGCCATATCAGAGCATGTCTCCACCGAGGAAGCATCTGAGTACGCTGGTAACCGAGGCACACTTGGGCTTTCTGGGTCACAGAGCACACTGGGGTACACCAGCACAGGAGAAACCTCAGGACATGTCGGGGAACTGCCAACCTCAGAGTCCGACACGAGGAAACCAAAACCAGGACCGGGCAGAGAATCATCACGAGCAATGGTCTCAAGCACTGGACTTTCAAAAGAAGACTCGGACTCAAATTCAGAAATTTCTGTGACTGCAATATCATCATTGACTACATATGAGTGAAGCTCCACCAGAGCTGCAAAGGTAGTCAGCAAGGCAGCAATGCCTACGGAAGAGGGTAACCCCTCAGAAGAACTTGGGGGGCAGGAGACATCTCCTACAAGTTCTGCACCCTTTGGGAGGAACTCGGAGACCTCCAGAACATCCAACAAGACCTCAGGAGCATCATTTTTCAAGTTTTCTAAAAAGGATTCTGAACTATCCATGTTACAGGGCAAAACTGGAACTTTATTTTGTGGACAGGGCAGATGTCCCAGGAATGGTTCCACCATAACCTGAGACTGGATCTCATCATCATGAGGGGAATGTACAGGTATATTTACTGGAACACACACTGACTCCCTACCTTCATTCTCACTGTACCCAGAATTCTGTGTGGCAGTCAAACTAGCTTGTAACTCCAAAACTGCAGAAAAACAAGTAAAAATAGCAGCAATACCTAGACGAGCCTCTAGGGGCAGGGCAGGAGATATTGTACAAGGCAATGTTGACTCATCCAGAGTACAGGGTGGAGAGTCAAAACTTCCCTCAGAGCAAGAAAGGGACTCACAAATGTCAGTGTGATTGGACATCATATTGTTATTCATGGTACAGGGCAGGTTCAGAGAAAGCGTCTCTGAATAAGGCAAAGAGGGTTCAGCATCAGATTCGCAAAACCGAAGCGCTGTCTCACTCTTAGATTCGGCTAACAATGTCGAATCCGAGGAATCAGAACGCAAAACCTGCGAATCAAAATTCACTTTAGGTTGTGAAACTGACGCTTCTATAGCGCAAACCTCCGCGATCTGCGGAGCAGACTGCAAGGCATCTAGGACCGAAACGCTGGAGCAACTGTCCCCAGGCAACGGGCCCTTACAGGTGAGAACAGGGTGAGACAGACTCATCTGCAGAAGAAATAGTGACAACAACAGGACAAGCTTTATTAGGCATATTAATTTTACTTTTGACGCTGCACAGTCGAGAAACTTTCCCCATAGCAGGGTCACAGACGGAAGATCTCAAAGATCTGTTTCTAAATGACAAAGGATCCCACACATCCTTGAGGAAACCGGCAGACTCATGCCGATCACAATCTGCAGGAACATCCGAGAAACAGGCATCAGATCGCACAGATTCAAACTGCACACTGTCAGGAGAGAATCCTTCAGGATTCACACAGGAATCAACCACAGCGGCACACTCATTCATTTCAGATTGCACAAAGTCAAGACTCACATGCTTTACCCCAGAAAGGCAGGAACAATCATCCGACAACGATGTCTCTTTATTGGAATCAATTGGTTGGTGTGTGTGTGCAACTCATCCAAAATCGTTTGCCATACATAGATCACCAGATCCACATCATCCTTGTCACATTCATCGGAATCAATCAGAAGGTACATAGAGTCAAGACAAGCATTCAAGACATCTTCGCTTTTTGCGATGTAAAAATCGCAAAAGGCTTTCCAATCAAAATCGAATTCCTCCAGCAAGGCCCCAATATCCCAGGAAGCAAATGGGTGTTCAAACAGGCCAGTATCCAAATAATCTCCATAGGGGTGGAGTTCAGGAACAAGAACAGATTTTTTAACTGCTTTAATGTAGTGTGCGATCCTACCTATAGCAGGATCCACATAAGCTTTGGATTGGGGCAGAAAACCTGGAAACTGATCAGCAGATGCATTATAAACATCATTATCATACTGCATGGTTTTGCCCATTTCAGACTTGACAGAAATAACCTTTCTATCTGTGGTTGCCATGGGCAACGGATCTTTCCGCTGGGAAGCCTTCCTAGATCTTTTACGTTTAGACTAAAGGCTCATACACACATCAGACTATAGTCTTTGGAAAATGAAAGATCACAGACCAATCTTACCACCCTTCATGTAGTAGGAGAGCCATACTCTACACAGTCTTTTCTATGGAGCTGAACTCCACCTCAGAAAAAAATCTTTGCAAGATGCTGCACACACAGATGCTGTACAGACACAAAAGATCAGTATCTGCAAAAGATCTGTTCCTGCAAATTGCAATGATAGTCTATGAGATCTGCAGATCATCATACACACATGATTTAACTGACATTCATCTGCAGATCAAACAATCATCCGCAGATCTGAAAATCCATCCTGGTGGATCTGATCTGCAGATGAATGTCAGTTAAATCATGTGTGCACGATGATCTGCAGATCTCATAGACTATTATTGCAATTTGCAGGAATGGATTTTAAGCTTGAACAGATCTTTTGCAGATACTGATCTTTTGTGTCTGTACAGCATCTCTGTGTGCAGCATCTTGCAAAGATTTTTTTCTGATGGGGAGTTCCGCTCCATAGAAAAGACTGTGTAGGTGTGGCTCTCATACTACATGGAAGGGGGTAAAATTGGTCTGTGATCTTTCATTTTCAAAAGACTATGGTCTGATGTGTGTATGTGGCCTTAGAGGCTTTGGATGGCTGCTTTATGGATGAAAGAGTAGATGGAACAGCTGATTGAGCTGCTGACAACAACTCATTAAGGGGGTATGGTAATTGAGGTAATCTCAGCCAATTGTGAATTAAAAAGGCCAAGAATTCCAGGGGTCTTTGACTCAGGGTGGTATGATCTAACACATCATAACCCCACATTGACATTTCGCCCCCCAACAGAATGTAGACCATTTGGGGGGCCCAAGTAGACACTGGGGTGCATTGGAATTCAGGGTTCGCTAACAGTTTCGTACACTCAGACAAAAATTCGTCTGCGGATTCAGGTTCAAGTTTTTTAAATCTCTTAAAGGTACAAGAGCCATATTCGACAAAATCGTACAAATCGGAAATTCCGTCTACACTGGGGTTTTGGGTTGGGCTGGACATTCTGTCACGATTGTGGAACTTTCCCCGTGATCAGCGCACAACGCGTGCGCTGACACGGCGGAGATCCTCCACAAGCGTATAATTTGCAGGAACCCAGCAAAAGGTGCTATGCACCTGTAGAGGGAAATTCCTGTCGGCAGATGGCGCTGGGGAGTGCAGAGGAACCAATCCTCTGTACCTCCACAAGTGCCAGACAGGAATTGTACGAAGCGCAGAACGCAATCGCAAGAGAAGCGATTGCGAATGAGATTGAGCAAAAGGGATAGGTTGTATGTGTGTGCGCCAATCCAGTCGCCACTCTGCGACCGCGCACACACAACAGCAGATACAAAATAGGAACGCGATCGCGAGAGGTGCGATCGCGAGACGTGACACAAGGCAGAACAGAATAGAATACAAGGGTAGCAAAGGCACAGCAAATACAATAAGGAGATACGGAAAATAACAACCGCTAGCTAACCGCGAACACCGCACTCATTCGCAACAGTGCACGCGGTTATGCGCGATCTCCACGTGATAAGCACAATAGAGACAAGCACGCCTAACTAACCATAAACAGACAAACATGAAACAGGGGACGCGAGCGCTTGCTTAACGGTTACCTCACCGAGCCTGTAGCAAGCGCAGCGGACAAGACAGACACACGAAAAACAAGAACTAGGCAGGAAGGATCCACCGCTCTTCCGCCAGAGCAAGTGTGATCCAAGCAGGAACATAGATCAGAAAGATCCACAGCCGCTAACGCTAGCGGCTAGTGCGATCTCAGCAAGACAGAACGATTCGCTATCAACCGCCGTTGGTGACAGCGCAATCGCGACCGACAAGACAGAACAGAAGGATCCCCAGCGCTCGCACAAAGTAGCTAGCGCGATCCCAGGAAACAGAACAGAAGGATCCCCAGCGCTAGCACAAAGTAGCTGGCGCGATCCCAGGAAACAGAACAGAAGAGATAGCTGGTAGCAACCGCTGCACCAGCTATACTCCAAGAACATAGATCAGAACCATTTCCTGTCAACCACCATAGGGACAGGACAATGGCAAACAGGCAAGACAAGACAGAACAGGCAATACAGATAATACAACCTGACTGGGCTAGAAGGGGAGCCAAAAGCAACCCCCAGGAATTAACTATACTAGATAGCAATGGCTGACACTCCAGCAGTGTCCATCAGGAACTGAGCAAGGAAGGGAAATGTCCAGCCAAGCATTGTGGGAAAGACATAGTACTTATAGTACACGCCTCCAATGAATGTGGCCAGGCAATTTGCATAACAACGTATGCAAATTCCTCTGCAAGCACAAGCTGCAAAACTGACAGAAACTCTTCTTTCCAGAGTCCTGCAGCATGCAAACTTACACAATGGTCAAAGGGCTGCCTGTCTGCACAGGCAGCTGAGCAAATCATCACAGTTAGGCTGCTAATTTCACTATCAGGGCTGGTTTAAGCAACAATGGGGCCCCAGGGCAAAATAAACCTGGGGGCCCCCCCCAACAGATACCCCGGAGCAAAAATCGACATTAAGGGACCTTTTTTTGCAGCTGGTATAGTCAGGGTTTGAAGCCCCAATCGGTCGGAGCTCCACATTCTGGCTACCCCAGCCTGCATGGGGGACAAGGGGTTAAAAAGTTTCAGGAGGGGAGACCCCACAATTTAAAAAAAAAAAAAAAATTCGCACACTCTAAACATAAATTTTTTTTTGGGAAAATAGGAAAAAAATGCCAGGGATCTTCATACAGCCATATTGCGGCTGTATAGCGATCCCAGCCAAAGCGCTGCGGCTGTGTATGGACCCCCTGGAAACCCCGTCAGGAAATGTATTGCTCTTTCTTTTGATGCATGTAAAATTACACTACCGTTAGGTACTAAAAGTGACATTTACCGCATTTAAAAGTATACTTTTTTCCTTCGAAACCTTAAATTCGATTTTCTCAAAAACTATAAGGTCTTTTTGAAAAATTGTTTTTTCCTCTTATTCCCAATGATCTCCTTAACATATCCTGCAAATTTAGGGTTTCTAGCATTTAAGGTGGATTTGCTATTAACCATTAAAGTCGGCAGGTTTTTAAATGTGTATTTTTTTTCCTTTGAAACTTTAAAATCAATTTTCTCAAAAACTATAAGGTCGATTTAAATTTTTTTTCCTCTTGTAGCCACTGGGGGCCCCTACAAGCTCTGGGGCTCTGGGGCAGCTGCCTCCTTTGCCTCTATGGTAGCGCCGGCCCTGTTCACTATCTCCTATTACACTGCCACTCATTATACTGTCTCCTGACCCCCCAATTTAGTGCTTCTTGTTACAGTACCACCTATTATAGTGTGCTCTATTATACTTCCCCCACGATGGGGAAAAATGCCAAGGAACCCCTGCAGAGTCCTCAAGGAACCCTGGTTGAAAAAGCCTGCAATAGACAGACTATAGTACAGAGAATTGCATGAACAATGAAGGAATACAGAAAATACACAATTGAAGGTCTCAGCTTGCAAATTGTATAAAGTGGTGGAATATATGTACACACATTAGGCTCCTCTCACATGGGCATAAAAATAATTTGCCACCCAATAGTAGAGATGGCCCGAACGGTTCGCCGGCGAACGGTTCCAGGCGAACTTTCGGTGGTTCGCGTTCGCCAGCGAAGACGAATTTTTGCGGAAGTTCGGTTCACCCCCATAATGCACCATTAGGGTCAACTTTGACCCTCTACATTACAGTCAGCAGGCACATTGTAGCCAATTAGGCTACACTCTCTCCTGGAGCCACTCCCCCCCCTTATAAAAGGCAGGCAGTGCTGGCTATTACACTCGTGCACCTGCAGTAATTAGTGAAGGGTCAGCTGCTGGCAGACTCTCATAGGGAAAGATTAGTTAGGCTCTTGTAGGCTTGTTAGCTTGCTCCTGGCTGATTGTTATTGCTAAAATAGCACCCCTCAACAGCTCTTTTGAGAGCTCATGTTCTCCTGATGTGTTTTTTTTTTGTGTTGCCCACTGACACTGCATTATACAGCCCTATCTGTTGCAGCTGGACCTTGGTAATTGCTATTACTGTGCCAGCCAGGCCCTGCCTAACTATCTATACTGGGACACCTACCTAACTACTGGGGCACCTACTTACCTATACGGGGACACCTACCTATGCCTACCTACCTATACTAGGGCACCTACCTATGCCCACCTACCTATACTGGGACTCCTACCTATGCCTAGCTAACTATTGGGGCACCTACCTATGCCTAGCTACTTATACTGGGGCACCTACTTACCTATACGGGGACACCTACCTTTGCCTACCTACCTATACTGGGGCACCTACCTATATCTACCTACATACAAGAAGATAATAAGGTTGTTGCTTCATTGTGGACAGACCAAATTCAATCAGCTGGACACTCAGTCACTGTTGTTCTGTCATTGAGCTACCTCAGCCCGACCATATGGGCTTGAAAACCGCCATGGCCTGCACTATGGCCATGGTGTGCTTCAGTCCAGCACGGCTGTCACTACGCAAACAGATGTTTGCGGTGCGTTACACCTAGAGTTTGGTCTGTCAGTGTGAAGCAGTACTCTAATTACACTCCCTGATTGATGTATACACATGCAAGATGTTTTAAATCACTTTAGTCCTGCAATTTAGCGTTCAATGTGATTTCTGCTTCGCGTCCAATCCAGATTTCCCCCCAGGACTTTTGGCATGTATCCCACTCCGCCATGCCCCCCTCCAGGTGTTAGACCCCTTGAAACATCTTTTCCATCACTTTTGTGGCCAGCATAATTTTTTCTATATTTCAAAGTTCGCCTCCCTATTGAAGTCTATTGCGGTTTGCGGAAGTTCACAAACCCGGTTCGCGAACCGAAAATTGGAGGTTCGGGCCATCTCTACCCAATAGGCCCCAGGAACCTGCCTAGGTTACCTGGTGGATCATCCTGCTATGGATTAGAGTGCCCTACTTAAGCTTATGTGCTTACCTAAAGAGTGAAAAAGTGAGATTCTAGGTTAGCTTAAAGTGTACCGGAGAACTCATACATTAAAGATTTGATACTTACCCGGAGCTTCCTCCTGCCCTATAAACATGTCTGAGTCCCACAATGTCCTCCCGCGGTCTGCCGCTCAGCCGTGATCAGCCGCGGTAACTGGCTGAGTCAGGTCCAGTCTGGGTCTTCTGTAAATGCGCAGTAGACCTGGATTGATGAGACTGAGCCTGTTAGCAGGGTTGATTGCGGCTGAACGGCAGACCGCGGGAGGTCGCCGTGGAACTCAGACATGTTTATGGGGTGGGAGTAAGTTCCCGGGTAAGAATTAAATCTTTAATGTACGAGGTCTCTGGTTTCCTTTAAAGGACAACTGTAGTGAGAGGTATATGGAGGCTGCCATATTTATTTCCTTTTAAGCAATACCAGTTACTTGGCTATCTTGCTGATCATCTGCCACTAATCCTTTTAGCCACATACCCTGAACAAGCATGCAGCAGATCAGGTGTTTCTGACAATATTGTCAGATCTGACAAGATTAGCTGCATGCTTGTTCCTGGTGTTATTGAGACACTACTGCAGCCAAATAGATCAGCAGGGCTGCCTGGCAACAGGTATTGTTTAAAAGGAAATACAGTAAATATAGCAGCCTCCATATCCCTCTCGTTACAGTTGTCCTTTAGAGATGGTAAGGATGAATGAGTGAATTGCCAAGCTGAGACAGCGATGTGAGATGATGTGAGCAGTGTTCAGGGGGTCCATTTGACTCAGTGGGGGTTGGCGTTTATTCACTTACCGATGGGGGTTGCTCCGTAACCCCTCTCCCACATAATGTTGCAGAAGAGCTGGGCACAGGGTGAGCCGAATGACAATCAATTGTCAAATATACTTTCATCTTTTGCTCATAAGACACCTGGTGTGCTAGCGGAATTTTGGACTTGTTGTCCCATATTACCCTTGTGCGGGGTGCGCACTACAGCATTAATGCTATCGGGGTGTCCAGCTCAAGCACAGAGCGCCAAAACCACCCGATTCACCTCCCCCATCTATATGGCCCAGTGCACACCGAGTGGTTTTTGATGCGATCCGCCGGCCGCAGAGATGGTGCACACCGGCGGTTTGAGGATTGTAGCAAACCGCAAATGTGCCTCCTGCTGCACGTTTGCGGTTTGCAGAAGCGTTTCTGCCTCAGTGTATAGGATAGGAAAAACGCAAACCGCTCTGAAAAATGCTACTTCAGAGCGGTTTGCCAGGCGTTTTTGTTACAGAAGCTGTTCAGTACAGCTTTTACTGTTACAATTTGTGTAATCTGCTACACAAAAACCCAGCCAAAACCGCTAAGCATGTTTAGAAATCCGCTCTAAACATGCCTAGAATCGCTCTAAAATCTGCTCCCAAAACTGCTAGCGTTTTGCAGATCTGCTAGCGGTTTTGGTGTGCACTGGGCCTATAAGGGCATTCATCCTGCTGTCATTGCTGCAGTACTGCAGGTTTGAGGTGCCCGCGATGTTCTTGCGTGTTGCGTACATCCCCAGGCCCTGCAGTGCATTCTGAGAGTGTTCTCTAATGTGCTTACGTCTCCCGGGCAGAAGATGTAATCACATTGATCACTACATCTCCCGGCATGCATTAATGGGAACACACTCGAGATCACTGCAGGCACTTCAAACCCGCAGTTCTGAGGCACTGACAGCAGCAAGATGGATGCCCTCATATAGACGCTATGGAGCAACCCCCCGGTAAATAAATCAGCACTGCCCCCCACACACACAAAAGCCCACATCATTTACGAACCTTCATTTTATATATTTTACGTATATTCAAAATGAGGTGCTCAGATGCTCTTAAAGGGACACTTAAGTCTCTGTAAAAAAATTAGTTTGTCTCACCTGGGGCTTCCAGCAGCCCCTGCAGCTGTATTGTGCCCACGCAGACTCCATCAGATGCTCCTGGCCCCGCCGGCAGCCACTTCCTGTTTTGGTGACAGGAGCCGACAGGCTGGGAACGCAAGTGATTATTTGCGTTCCCGGCCACAATAGCGCCCTCTATGCTGCTTTAGCATATAGTATATAGCATATAGCAGCATAGAGGGCGCTATTGTGGCTGGAAATGCGAAGAATCACTCGCGTCCCCGGCCTGTCGGCTCCTGTCGCCGAAACAGGAAGTGGCTGCCGGCGGGGCCAGGAGCATCTGATGGAGTCTGCGTGGGCACAATACAGCTGCAGGAGGCTGCTGGAAGCCCCAGGTGAGTAAAACTCATTTTTTTTTACAGAGACTTAAGTGTCCCTTTAACATAAAAGTATGTACATGATGTGCTCATGCAGCCTTCTCTGTTCATCTTGGGACAGGATTATTCACCTTCAAACATGTTTTAATAAGCTAATAATATGAGACCTTTTGTTTGATATGCCTCGGATCTCATTGAGTGCCATTTACTTAAGATACAATATCTAGAAAGAGATTCAATGCCAAGTTATATAACGATAATGTTGTCTAAAAACGGCATTATGGTGCTTAGATGGTTAGATGCCACATGATTGGGCCAGCTGTGGTTCAATCCAGAGATGTTGGCACATGTAGAGGAACTAGGAGATTTGTGCTGTCCGTTCTCTCCTGACCACTGTCAAGAAATCATTCATTGGCCAATTTCCACTGTTCTGACTTATTTCTGTTCTTCTCTCAATAAACAGCTGTTGCCTACACACTTCATACACGCCATACACACAGGCACCTGACCTGGATGTATCACCACACCTGGGCCCATCTGCAATTCACTTTTTCTCCCGAGTTTTCTCCTAAGAGATAATTTTCATCTTCTCTTTAAAATGACTTTTCAGCATGTTACAATTGTAAAAGTACAGTACCTAAAAGTTGGTGAAAAAGTGCTATCAAATTTATTTTGAGTATTTTCTTGCTTGCTGGTGACCTAAAAGGCATTTTATGACAAGTTGTAAAAATATCACTCAGGAAATAACTCAGGAGAAAAAGTATATTGCATATGCGCCCTGGTGCCTAGGGATGTTCTCTTGGTGAGGAACAGGCAGTGGGTTGTCAGGAGAAACAATTTAATTTTAAAGTCTGGTAGGCAAAGTCCAAATGTGTCGCCAGTCAAATGGGTAAAAGATGAGGTGAGCCATTCGGCACAGTTGTTTTGTTTTGCTAGGACGCCCCTTTAACTACTTTAGATTTTAGGACATGAATTTCACATCCTAGCTGTCCCACCTGTACATTCCAGAATGTGAAATATATGTCTTGCATTAAAAGATAATAATAAAAGATGCAAGGTGCGGTGGCTGGATAGTGTGCTGGTTAAAGGAATACTGTAGGGGGTCGGGGGAAAAAGAGTTGAACTTACCCGGGGTTTCTAATGGTCCCCCGCAGATGTCCTGTGCCTGCACAGCCACTCACTGATGCTCCGGTCCCTGGCAGACATCCTGTGTTGGCGCAGCCACTCACTGATGCTCCGGCCCCGCCTCCGGTTCACTTCTGAAATTTCAGACTTTAAAGTCGGAAAACCACCGCACCTGCGTGGCCATGTCCTCGCTCCCGCTGATGTCACCAGGAGCATACTGCACAGGCGCAGACCATACTGGGCCTGAGCAATACACTCCTGGTGACGTCAGTGGGAGCGAGGACACGGCAACGCAGGCAAAGTGGTTTTCCGACTTTAAAGTCTGAAATTCCAGAAGTGAACTGGAGGCGGGCTGGAGCATCAGTGAGTGGCTGTACAGGCACAGGACATCTGCGGGGGACCATTAGAAGCCCCCGGTAATTTCAACTCTTTTTCCCCCTACCCCTTACAGTAGTCCCCCCCTACTCTGCCTCTGGCACAGGAGACCAGGGTTTGAATCTTGGCTTTCCCTGTTCAGTAAGCCAGCATCTATTCGGTAAGGAGACCTCAGGCAAGACTCCCTAATCTTGCTACTGCCCATAGAGTGCCCCTAGTAGCTGCAGCTCTGGCACGTTGAGTACACTAGGAGAAAAGTGGGAGATAAATGTTCTGTGTCTTGTTTTGACAAAAGATACTGCAGGGCATGCCCTCCTCGCCACTACTCGTGCACACGTTTAAAGGGCCCGTTTCCATTACATGCGGTACGATGCGGCTGCATAGCCGCATCGCACCACGGGTGTCTTGAAACCAATGCACGGCAATCGAACAGTTGCCATTGTGTGCATTGCGTTTGGAGGGATCCGAGAATGTGCAGCAGGCTGCAGATTCTCGCACAGCCGCATCCGCCCACCGTCCCCTCCATACACTTCTGCATCTCCCGATGCGGAAGTGACGCGAACGGCAGTGGGAAGTGATGAGATGCTGCTTGGTAGCCGCGCTCACATCACTTCATAGTGGAAAAGGCCCTAAAGTGAATGATTGCTGCGCTAGCAAATAGCAGCAATCATTCATGAAAATGTTGAACAGTTTGAAAAAAAAAACAGTTTATTAAAGTGGCAGTGCCACATTAAAAAATAAGGTGTTTTTTCACCCCTATGTAGTGAAGTGTTAACCCCTACCTAACAAATTAAACCCTTGTGTCACCTATACTTGGTCTTAAAGCTAATGGGACTCATGATTTAAAAAAAGAAAGGGAAGGCTCTGGGTCCTAATGACCCTTCCCTCTCCACTCCCGGGGCCCTCGGTGCAGCAATGGCTCCCCCATTTAAATCCTTCACCACGAAGGACTTCGGAAGTCTTCCCGAGCCGAGTCCTCCCGAAGACAGGCGGCTCCGTACCGTGCACGTGCAAATGCGTGAGAGAAGGCGCTCACACGTATGCAGTATGGAGCAGCCTGTCTTTGGGAGCACTCGGGCTCCCGAAGACTTTCTGAAGTCACCTTCGCCAGCGGAATTAGTCAAATAGTGCTCCGGGGACAGCGCTGCACCAAGGGCACCGGGAGAGAAGAGGGAAGGCTCTTTAGGACCCATAACCTTCCCTCTCCTTAGGTAAGTATCTGGCTTTTTTTTTACTAAGCGGTTCCCATTTACTTTAAGATTCTGGGATACCTGTAATGGCTACAGCCCATAGATGCGATCCCGAGGGTGACAGTTCGAAGCCCCAACACTGTATAGATGCATTGCTATGCCATTGCCTAGCAATGTGCACTGAGGTCCCCAAACTACACCTTAGCGATCACATCCAATCATTACAGACGCACTGGTTGGCGATAATGATGCTATACATTCCCAACTAGCGATGAAATGTGGCATATGTCATATCAATTTGACCAGGGCAAACCACATAATGCTTTGAGGTGTTTTATAACTTGTCATATGAAAAATAGGATCTGTGAAAAATGTGTATTTTACGCCTATTTTTCCCCCTGTAAAATTTCTATGAATTTAAACAATAATTGGAAAAATAATTTGCCAAAAGAAGCCATGATTGCCCTGAAAAAAAACAATATATGTATCAGTTTGATGGCATAAGTAGTAATACAGTTATTGATGTATCAATAGTGGCATCTGAAATGTCAAAATTGTCAAGAATTGGGGTAAAAACCCAGGAATGTGAAGTGGTTAAAATATCTGTGTGACTAATGCTTCAAACTAAAAAGATTTTGCTGTAGATAAGAGCAGTCAAATTAAAACAATTTTCCAACAATGTAGAATTATGGCTAAATGAAGCATCAAGAGTACTAAATATGTATACCTCACTGCTTCACTATGTCTCAAATATTAAAGAGAAACTCTGACCAAGAATTGAACTTTATCCCAATCAGTAGCTGATACCCCCTTTTACATGAGAAATCTATTCCTTTTCACAAACAGGCCATCAGGGGGTGCTGTATGGCTGATATTGTGGTGAAACCCCTCCCACAAAGAAAGAGTACGTACTCTTGGCAGTTTCCTGTCTGTGAACCCTGTTGCATTGTGGGAAATAGCTGTTTACAGCTGTTTCCAACTGCCAAAAACCATGCAGCAGCTCCATCACTTGCCAGCAGTAAAAATGTCACCATGTGATAAATGTCAGAATATAAATCAGGGATTTAAAAGATTTTACAATGAGCAAACACAGACTAAATCATTTGTACATAATTATTGTAAAAATGAAGCACTTTTTTATTACATTATTTTCACTGGAGTTCCTCTTTAAGCTCCACAGAGCCATGCCAGGTGAGCCCTGGGAGTTTGGATAGACTTCCTGATTTGGTCTCACCCTCTACCGCCTTTGCCACATTCCCTGGACCCATGTTATGTCTCCACTCACTCCTGTCACATGCTGACCAAGCCACCTCTCAGCCCCCAGGTGATAGTATCACCTGGTCTGCATAGACACTGAAGCCTGCATTATATATCACCATTAAGTTTGCAAGTGGAGGGTTCCAGTTCTTGGTAGGGCTGTTCACAGAGGTAAAAAATAGGTTTTACAGTGTTTTAAAAGTAGTTTTCACCTCACCCATCTTCTTTATTTCTATTATCTAGATATTTGTACCTGTGTTAACAGCCATTTCTGAAAATGACTGCTGTAATAGATGCTGCCCCCTGAGGTGAGGTTCCCTCCATCCCCCTTCAGTGTCTCCAGACTGGTCATGTGACAGAATTTGCCCCTAACAACAGAGTCTGCTCACAGCTTTACTTTAAGCACCTGGTGCCCTCAGGACCGCTGAAATCTGAACTCACAGCATGGTCCAGGTAAGGGGAGACGGCTACTGCAATCTGGAAGAGAATTCCTCTGGAGAATTCCAGACCTGTAAACTGAATGCCAGAGAGAGGACACCCGTTAGGGCTGGAACCCACAGGAGCGCTTTTGGCAGCGTTTTGGCAGCACTGCGATATGCTAGCAGTTTGCCAAAACGCTGGGCTAATGTTAATGGATGGGGCAACTTCCACAGGAGCGTTTGCGTTTCCCAGAAACGCAAACGCAGGACCTGCAGCATTTTGGGAGCGTTAGCGCTTCAATGTAAAGTATTGAAACGCTAGCAGAAACGCTCAGCAAAACCTAAACTGAGCGGTTTTGCTAGCGTTTTGCGGTTCAGCACACTGTAACAAAATGAAAAATAATTCACAGGACCAATCAGGATAAAAACGCAAAACGCAAAACGCTAGGCACCCGCTGGGGAAAAAAATACAATGTTGCAAAACACGACCAAAAACGCGCATGAATCCGCTTGCAAACCGCTCAGACAAAACGCTAGCGGTTGCGTTTTGCGTTTGCGGTTTTCAGTGGGTTCCAGGCCTTATCGTTCCAAGTAATTAAGCACATTGTCCGCCTATCGCGTATGAGTGGCTCTCTGCAGTTGTGCTGATACAAATGGTCAGCTCACTATTGCGCTATAGGTGAGACTTGTTCCCAGTGCTCAAAGCGTCTGGTTCTACCTTCTATAGCCTTGGATATAAGATAGTGCCAGAAAGGGAGTCATCCATTTATTTTAATGCAGCATATCATTGCATGTGATTATTCTAAACAATACTACAGCACTTATGGAAATAAAATATTCTATCTATCTTCATTCTCCTAAAAATGACTTTTTAAGATATTCCACAGTTTTATTTTATGTTTAAATGTTCTTTTAAAGTTTTAACTGTTTTGTTGTTTTTGCTCAATGACACACTCATTGAAGTATGCTAGAGTTAAAATCTATGAACTATTGGCCCTTTTTATCTATTTCCTGCTCTCAGAAGCCATTTTCTGCTAGGAAAGTGTTTTATAGTTGGAATTTCTTATCAGTGAGGCTCACACTGTAGTAATTTCCTGTCTGAGTCAGGACTGAGTCGACCACTTACATACCTGATATTTAACTCTTTCAGGCAGAGAAAGAAAAAAAGGAACACAGCATAGTTATTTGTGTGGTAGGCACTGTATATACACATGTCTATCTCATCATGTCACATGTCAGCTCGGGTATCCTTTAAAGACAAAATGCTCTTGGGAAGTTCAAAATGGCCAAAGGCAGTATTAATTAGAGTTTTAAAAGACGTTGTCAAACTTCTTTATTATCCTATATAATAATCCCCCTGTGTCCCTGCGCCCTCCTTTGTCCCTGTGTCCGTGCCTTTTTGCTACTGTAGATGTGTAGCATGGACAGCCGTTGGGACAGGAGGAAGACGGGGCCAGGGAGCCGGGTGTGTGCGCGTGCGAGTGTCGGGCAGAGCGGGGGTGCGCGCATGCGAGCTGACATGTGACCATCGGTGGCAGTTGCAGGAGGGGAGGGGGGTTGTGAGAGTGGCCTAGAGCCTGTTTTTCAAACAGGCTTAGGTCTACTAGTTCATAGATAATTAAATTAACCTTATCCTATATAATAAATACCCTGTGTCTCTGCGTCCTGTCCCTGTGTGTGGGTGTGTGTCCGTGCTTCCAAACATGACAGTTTGCTGTCTGTGAACCTTCTTGCATTGTGGGAAATAACTGCTTTTTTCAACTGACAAGCAAGCAACACCTCCCTGTGTGCATTTAATAAATAATCCGATAATAATCCGAATATTTATATAGCGCTTTTCTCCTGTCGGACTCAAAGCGCTCAAGAGCTGCAGCCACTGGGACGCGCTCAGGAGGCCACCCTGCAGTGTTAGGGAGTCTTGCCTTGAACTCCTTACTGAATAGGTACTTGACCTAGCCAGGATTTGAACCCTGGTCTCCCATGTCAAAGGTGGTGCCCTTAACCAGTACTCTATTCAGCCATTTAGGGCCGGTTTCCATTCACAAAGTGATACCTAGCCGCATCGCATCACTTCCGCCGCCGAACCGCATCACTTCCGCATCTCCCAATGCGGAAGTCAATTGAAGAGATGGGACGCAGCTGCGGGCGGATGCGGGCGTGCGAGAATCTGCAGCATGCACACAGTGGAAACTCTTCCATTGCCGTGCATGTGTTTCAGCACACCTGCGGTGCGATGCTCCTATGTAGCCGCATCGCACCGCTCCTAGTGGAAATGGGCCCATACACACAGCGGTGCGGGATGGGCAAGCAGAGTGCATCTGTGCGTGCATTGCTTTCGGTAGCAGCCGTGGCCTAGCGCCCCTTTTTTAACGGTAGGGCCTTTTTACTAGTAATTATAATAAAACATTGATAAATAGCCAGTATCAATCCTATTGCTTAGTAATTAGGCTCAAGCTTATCATATCAAACATATCCACAGCCAACACTGAAAACAGTGGAAGAAGGTGAGTATAATAAGGGTTAGGAATGGATTAGGCAGGCTAGTGTTAGGGAATATGGTAGGGTTAGAGGGTTAATTTAAATGTCAGGAAGAGGTTAATGTTGGGTGGATGAATTAGGCTTAGGCATCAGCAAAGGGTTAAAGCAAGAGGTTGAGATTACTGTTAGAAGTGAGGAAGGGGTTAAAGGGAACCTTGAGTGGTATGAGTGGTAACACTTGGCTAGGTATTTGCAATGGCACCACAACATTCTATTCAGATTGTGGCGGTGTGGCACACATGCGTCGATCGGCCAAAATATAGTGATGTACTTCCTAACCAGCAGAGAGCATGTCACTGTTTGCGGGGCGGAGCTATGCATATTACCCTGTTGGCCCACTATGCCACAGGGTTATGTGGAAGGGGAGATGGTGCAGTGCCTGTCTTGCCCCGAGCTCTTCTGCCGCAGGACAATGGCACCGCAACTAGGGCTTGATTTACTAAACCGTGATAACTCAAATATCACGCCTTATCAAATATCACACCTTATCAAATATCACACCTTATGAAAATATATCACACCTTATGAAAATATATCACACCTTATCAAAGATAAGACTCCTTATCAGAGTAGCATAGCGAGCGCTACGAACTTATACCTGCTAATTGGCAATGGCATCCGTCCTGCCCTGAGCCCCTACAAGTTCGTAGCGCTCGCTATGCTACTCTGTTAAGGCATGCTAACTTTGATAAGGTGTGATATCTTTGGATAACGTGTGCTAACTTTGATAAGGTGTGATATTTGAGTTATCACGGTTTAGTGAATCAAGCCCCATATGTGAAATTACCCCCATGTGATCCTCACAGCCTGGGGGCCCGCCTTGCGAGGGTAATAAAACAAATGTGGACCTTGTAATCTTCAAACCCATAACAAGTGTAGTAAAAAAAACCTGATCTGAAGAATGGACCCCTTTACCAGAGTGGGTGATGTAGTAGTTGGGCCCCCTCACAGCTCTGGGCTCCCCTGCGGTCCCAGGGGCTGCTCCCCTGTAGTTACGCCCCTAATGGGGCTCTCCATTGGATTGCACTTGTCCCCTGCAATGGACATGAACGGCGTGGACAGCAACGGGCAGCAGCGGTGGAACGTGAATGAGACAGGTGAACTGGAAGCGTGGCGAAGCAAGGGCATTGTGTTCTGATGCCAGCGGGGCAGACTGATCCATTTGAAACCAGATCAGTTTTTCAGAAGTGGCAGTTTGAATCCAACCCAACAGCTTTCTTTTCTACTCCTTACATAAAATAGTTGTCATTGCCAAGTTTGACGTAAAAATACCGTATTTTTCAGAATATAAGACAGAGCGTCTTATATTCTGTAAAATACGGTATTTTTAACGTCAAACTATAATACGCACCCAGGTATAAAGGGCAAAAAACAGGGGGAAGAATGAAACCTAGGTGCGTCTATGGTGCAGGGACATCTTATAATTTTTTGCCCCCCAAACTGTCTGTAAGCTACTCTAACTAAGCTACACTGACCAGCTAAACTACACTAATGTCTGCTGCCCTACCAGCTAAGCTACCCTACACTACACTACACTAACACAACACTGTACTGTACTTACACTACACTGTACTAACACTAACACTTCTATACTGCACCTGATTCTGTACCGCGCTCCTCTGCCTGAGGATGCAGACGTGCTCCTTTTCTGTTCTTCTCATTCCGGTGTAATGTCTGATTGCGCTGCCCGGAAGCTCCCTTCCACACTGAGTAGCACACATGCTCAGTGTGAAGTTAATGATGCTGCTGGAGGTAAAATACTAAATATCTTCACTTCCACACCTCTTACACTCCCCAAATTTTCAGGGTAGGGAGGGAACCCCCAGAATGAACTCTATGCCAATTTGCAGCCCCCCGAGACCCGCTGGTTCAGGAGATAGATTACAGAAACCTATCTCCTGAACCAGCAGGTCTCGGGGGCTGCAATTTGGCATAGAGGTCATTATGGGGGTTCCCTCCCTACCCTGAAAATTTGGGGAGTGTAAGAGGTGTGGGAGCGGAGATATTTAGTATTTTACCACCAGCAGCATCATTCAATAGGAAATGTGGCCGCACAGTCTCCTACTGCGCATGCGGGGCAGCGCAAATCCACAGGCAGGGTAATCAGACACAACACCGGAGCTGGCGGTGGACACAGCGGCCGCCTGCCGCTATACACTCCGGGTCCTTGTGCCGTACTTCCTCACTGTAACCCCAGCTGCTCCCGTGTGCTGGGCAAGGAGGGGTAGGTGCTCCCTGCGCACTCTGCACTTCTTTTACTGTATATTCAGAATATAAGGTGCACCCACTAACCCCCCCCCCCCCCCCCCCCTCAGTCCTCCACCAGAAGTTTTGGGGAAGATAAAGTGTGTCTTATATTTTGAAAAATACGGTAACTAGTGAATATAACCTGATATGATGGAAAACTTCACACAGCAAAAGAGTAAAGAGAAGTCGCTTAGGGCAGCCGGGCTTACAATGAAAACATTCAACAATTTGCTCTTTGACATTATTTACAAAAACAGCACATAAATTGTTATTTTGCCTCGGTCCATTTTACACCCTCCTGCATGCTTGGAATTGTTACACAAAGATGCATAGAAACTGGGATTCTGTTGCAGTGATGTTTAGTGCTGCTAATATATGCAGTGTCACAGCGCCTTGAGCCCCCAGGGAGAAAAGCGCTATCAAAATATTATTATTATTATTAATATAGATTGCATTGTGGATTGTGGACACTTGTCTGTGCCAGACTTTATCAATGAGTGCTTCTGTATCAGAACACCTTTATTAAACAGACCGGTGCTTGTCTATAGCCAGCTAATAACAGGCAGATAAATCAGATATTTCAGTCCCACACCCAGGCTGATTGTAGTGCAGGAAAGCCACTCAGAATAAATGGATTGTTAGAGGAAAATTCCATGAAGCTTCTTTGGACAGGGCAGTAATTAAGAAGGGCATTTATACTTATTACAATTTGCTTCCTTCTGAAGTTATCAACAACAAAACTTTTGAATATTTTCCAAACTCTGGGCCTGATGTGCTAACCTATTCTTCGGTACCTGCGATCAGCTTATCAGCTGTCTCTCATGCTTGAGTTCATGAATAATATAAGAACTGGATTAAGAAGGTGTCAACTAATAATGCAATGGGTGAGCTGTATGTTATGCAAAATAATCATAGAACCACTCACATTTGTTCTTTGTTTGTTTTTTTTACACTAATATTACAAAAAAAATTGGCGGGGTGGGTTGGCGGAGGACCCTACCAGATATAAACCATTTTCTTGGGTCCTGAGGCATAGAGATTGCTGACCATGACAACAGGGCCGGTTTAAGCAACAATGGGGCCCCAGGGCACAGTAAACCTGGGGCCCCCCCCCAACATATACCCCGGAACAAAAATCGGCATTAGGCGACCTTTTTTGCAGCTGGTATAGTCAGGGTGTGATGTCCCAATCGGTCGGAGCTCCACATTCTGGCTATCCCAGCCTGCATGAGGGACAAGGGGTTAAAAAGTTTCAGGAGGGGGGACCCCACATAATTTAAAAAAAAAAAAAATTCCCTCACTCTAAACATAAAAAAAAAATTGGGAAAATAGGAAAAAATGCCAGGGATCTTCATACAGCCATATTGCGGCTGTATAGCGATCCCTGGCCAAAGCGCTGCGGCTGCGTGTAGATCCCCTGGAAAAACCGTCAGGAAATTTATTGCGCTTTCGTTTGATGCATGTAAAATTACCGTTAGGCTTGCTACTAAAAGTGACATTTACCGCATTTCAGGGCTGGTGCACACCAAAAACCACAAGCAGATCCGCAAAATGCTAGCAGATTTTTAAACGCTTTTTTTTATTTTTATGAGGCGTTTTGCGGATTGCTGCTGCGGTTTTCAGTATAGTAGATTTCATATATTGTTACAGTAAAGCTGTTACTGAACAGCTTCTGTAACAAAAACGCCTGCAAAACCGCTCTGAACAGGCGTTTTTCAGAGCGGTTTGCGTTTTTCCTATACTTAACATTGAGGCAGAAACGCATCCACAATCCAAAAAATGCCTCACCTAGAGTTGAGCTGAAATTTTCGTAATTTCGCATTACTATAATTACGCATGCGAAATTTGCGATTACGATGCGAAATTAGCGTAGCGAAATTGCCATTAAAATCGTAATTGAAAATACCGTAAGCGTAATTTTCAACGCGAAATTTCGCGTTTCGTTCATGCCGTAATTTCGCGTTAAACCGTAACGCTCCGTATAATATAAAAAAGCCGCCGACTTTAAGGGTTAATAGCAAAGCCCCCTTAAATGCTAAGAGCCTCAAATTTGGAGAATATATTAAGGAGATCAGGAGGAATAAGAGGAAAAAATTTTTTTTCAAAAAGACCTTATAGTTTTTGAGAAAATCGATGTTAAAGTTTCAAAGGAAAAATGTAAACATTTAAAAACCCGCCGACTTTAACGGTTAATAGCAAAGCCTGCTTAAAGTTTAGGAACACCAAATTCCCAGGGTATATTAAGGGGATCAGTGGGAATAAGAGGAAAAAATTTTTTTTCAAAAAGACCTTATAGTTTTTGAGAAAATCGATTTTTAAGTTTCAAGGGCGAAAATGTCTTTTAAATGTGGAAAATGTCAGTTTTTTTTGCACAGGTAACAATAGTGTATTATTTTCATAGATTCCCCCAAGTGGGAAGAGTTTTACTTACTTCGTTCTGAGTGTGGGAAATATAAAAAAAAACGACGTGGGGTCCCCCCTCCCAGACCTCTTTAACCCCTTGTCCCCCATGCAGGCTGGGATAGCCAGAATGCTCCGCACCGGCCGCGTGGGGCTCCGCACCCTGACTATACCAGCCCGCATGGTCCATGGATTGGGGGGTCTCGGAAGGGGAGGGGCAGCCAAGCTTTCCCCTCCCCCTCCGAGCCCTTGTCCAATCCAAGGACAAGGGGCTCTTCTCCACCTCCGATGGGCGGTGGAGGTGGAGGCCGCGATTTCCTGGGGGGGAGGTTCATGGTGGAATCTGGGAGTCCCCTTTAAAAAGGGGTCCCCCAGATGCCCACCCCCCCTCCCAGGAGAAATGAGTATAGAGGTACTTGTACCCCATACCCATTTCCTTTAAGAGTTAAAGTAAATAAACACACAGACACTTAGAAAAAGTATTTTAATTGAACAAAAAACATAACCACGAAAAAAGTCCTTTAATATTCTTAATTAACCATTAATACTTACCTGTCCCTTTAAATAAATGATCCCTCGCAATATCCTCGGAAATGTTCTATCAGTTACAATGTAACAAAGTTATTACAATGTATCAACTTTGTTACATTGTAACTACGCCGCACCCGACGCCACTCGCCGCTCAGCCGCCGCATACGCGTCCGTGCAGGACGCTAAGTCCCCGCAGCTCCCGCTGTCCACCCCGCCCACATCTGTCACCCACATGTCACCCACATGTGGGTGACATGTGGGTGACATGTGGGAGAGGCGGGGAGGGCAGCGGAGCCGGCGGGGACTTAGCGTCCTGCACGGACCCGACAGAGCTCTGAGCTATAGCTCAGAGCTCTCTAAAGCATCTTTGTATTTGGGCTCCAAGGAGCCCCATTGGTCCTTAGCAGACCAATGGGGTTCCTTCAAATCAGAAGGAACCCCATTGGTCTGCTAAGGACCAATGGGGCTCCTTGGAGCCCAAATACAAAGATGCTTAGAGAGCTCTGAGCTATAGCTCAGAGCTCTGTCGGGTCCTGCAGCGCAGACGCGGTGGCGGCGGCGGCGGTGAGTGACGTCGGGTGCGGCGTAGTTACAATGTAACAAAGTTGATACATTGTAATAACTTTGTTACATTGTAACTGATAGAACATTTCCGAGGATATTGCGAGGGATCATTTATTTAAAGGGACAGGTAAGTATTAATGGTTAATTAAGAATATTAAAGGACTTTTTTCGTGGTTATGTTTTTTGTTCAATTAAAATACTTTTTCTAAGTGTCTGTGTGTTTATTTACTTTAACTCTTAAAGGAAATGGGTATGGGGTACAAGTACCTCTATACTCATTTCTCCTGGGAGGGGGGGTGGGCATCTGGGGGACCCCTTTTTAAAGGGGACTCCCAGATTCCACCATGAACCTCCCCCCCAGGAAATCGCGGCCTCCACCTCCACCGCCCATCGGAGGTGGAGAAGAGCCCCTTGTCCTTGGATTGGACAAGGGCTCGGAGGGGGAGGGGAAAGCTTGGCTGCCCCTCCCCTTCCGAGACCCCCCAATCCATGGACCATGCGGGCTGGTATAGTCAGGGTGCGGAGCCCCACGCGGCCGGTGCTCCGCATTCTGGCTATCCCAGCCTGCATGGGGGACAAGGGGTTAAAGAGGTCTGGGAGGGGGGACCCTACGTCGTTTTTTTTTTATATTTCCCACACTCAGAACGAAGTAAGTAAAACTCTTCCCACTTGGGGGAATCTATGAAAATAATACACTATTGTTACCTGTGCAAAAAAAACTGACATTTTCCACATTTAAAACACATTTTCGCCCTTGAAACTTAAAAATCGATTTTCTCAAAAACTATAAGGTCTTTTTGAAAAAAAATTTTTTCCTCTTATTCCCACTGATCCCCTTAATATACCCTGGGAATTTGGTGTTCCTAAACTTTAAGCAGGCTTTGCTATTAACCGTTAAAGTCGGCGGGTTTTTAAATGTTTACATTTTTCCTTTGAAACTTTAACATCGATTTTCTCAAAAACTATAAGGTCTTTTTGAAAAAATTTTTTTTCCTCTTATTCCTCCTGATCTCCTTAATATATTCTCCAAATTTGAGGCTCTTAACATTTAAGGGGGCTTTGCTATTAACCCTTAAAGTCGGCGGCTTTTTTATATTATACGGAGCGTTACGGTTTAATGCGAAATTACGGTAGCGTTTAATGCGAAATTACGGCATGATACGACTGTAATGCGAAAATTACGCGAAAATTACGCTTACGCGAAATTTCGCGAAATCCTTCTTCATTACGATTATGTACTTACGGCCATAATCGTAATTACACTAATTACGCGAAATTTCGCAAAATCGTAATTAGGTCATTACGCTCCCAGGCATTTTTCGTTTCTGCAAAACGCCTGCCGCTCTGGTGTGCACCACCCCATTGAGATACATTGACCAAGCGGATCTGCAGCCGCAAGCGGATCTGAAAACGCCCAAAAAGCCGCTCGGTGTGCACCAGCCCTAAAAGTATACTTTTTTCCTTCGTAACTTGAAAATCGATTTTCTCAAAAACAATAAGGTCTTTTTGAAAAATTGTTTTTTCTTCTTATTCCTAATGATCTCCTTAACATATCCTGCAAATTTAGGGTTCCTAGCATTTAAGGTGGATTTTCTATTAACCATTAAAGTCGGCAGGTTTTTAAATGTGTATTTTTTTTCCTTTGAAACTTTAAAATCGATTTTCTCAAAATCTATAAGGCTGATTTGAAAAAATGTTTTTCCTCTTGTAGCCACTGGGGGCCCCTAAAAGCTCTGGGGCCCTGGGGCAGCTGCCTCCTTTGCCTCTATGGTAGCGCCGGCCCTGCATGACAACCAATGGTCAGTGACCCAGTTCCAATTACTAGCCCTTTATGTTTCTAAAGGGGAAAAGGAGGTTGCGGGGGGAGAGGGGCTTTCAAATATATTTTTATTTTTTTTCTGCCTGTCACTCTTAGGGCCAGTGCACACCAAAAACCATTAGTTGATCCGCAAACGCTAGCGGTTTTTGAAGAGGTTTTTCTGAACAATTCTAGGCATGTTTAGAGTGATTTTCTAAACATGTCTAGCGGTTTTTGGAGCATTTTGGTGTAGCGTTTTCTATTTTTTGTTACAGCTGAGCTGTAACTGAACAGCTTCTGTAACAAAAACACTTGGAAAATCGCTCTGATCTAGCGTTTTCAGAGCAATTTTCCACTTTCCTATACTCAACATTGAGGCCGAATCGCCTCAGAAATCAGCAAAAATGCTGCAGGACCCGAGTTTGCGTTTTTGGAAAAAAACGAATCGCTCTGGTGTGCACCATCCCATTGAAATACATTAGCCAGGCACTTTTCAAAGCACTAGGGTTTTTTAAAACGCTCTGAAAAGCTCTTGCAGGGATGAGCAGAAACTACGCCAGTGCGAATTTACGCATCGTAGTTCGCATCTACGCATCGTAGTTCGTAGGTGAAGTTTCAAAACTACGCATACGAATTTATGCGTAGCGAAGTACCGCTACGCGTAGCTTACGCCCACTCTGCATAGTTAACATGTGTATTGCGTAGTGAACTACGAATGTGTTACTTGCGTCTAATTTTCCGCGTGCGATTCTATGCTTACGCATTGGAAAGGGGAATGTACGCATAGAAAAGTTCCCGTTGTAAGCGTTTAAAGAGGAATTAATGCGTAAAATGTTCTGCATATGGGCATAAGCATCCACATACACTACACTTCGCACTACGCGTAAGTGCGTATTTTAACGCGTAGTCTACGACATGCACACGAAGCAAATATTTGATTTCGAAGCCGTAGTTTGGCGAAGCGTAATTGCGTAGTTCCAGCGTAGCGAAGTTGGCTGACTACGACCATCCCTGAGCTCTTGGTGTGCACCAGCCTTTAAAGTGTATCAGGGCTGAGTGAATATGAAAAATCGATACTTACCTGGGGCTTCCTCCAGCCCCATAAGCAGGTACTCACATGTGCTTATGGGGCTGTTCATATTCACTCAGCTCTGGTTTACTTTAACCACTTAAGGACCGCGGCCTTAAACCCTCTCCCCCCCCCCCCCAGTGACCAGGCTACTTTTTACAAAATAGGCCACTGCAGCTTTAACGGCTCGCTACAGGGCCGTAAAAACTCACCTCAGCACATAAGTGATTCCCCCCCTTTTTTGCCCACCAACAGAGCTTTCTGTTGGTGGGCTCTGATTGCTGCAGGGACATTTGTTTATTTATTTATTTTATCTATGTTTTGTTGACAGCGGATCGCCTCTGTATGTGCCGGCGGGACAGCCGGCTGTCCTCTATACAGCGCTGCCGTAGATTGCAGCACTGTACTATGTAAATAGACAGCGCTGAGAAGCTGATGATGGAGCGGAGCTCTGTCATTCAAGCCAGGATGCGCATGCATCCCCTGCAATCTCCGCCCCTAGGACTTTACGCCAATTGACGTGGAGTGGTCCTGGGGCTGCTGCTGTGTTCACCCCAATCGGCGTGGAGCGGTCGGCAAACGGTTAAGGTGCATACACACCTTTGATGGCTGTCGCATGTCAGAGGACGGGACCCGATCCCCTTGAGCTGGCGGGTGACAGACTGTCAGATGCGTAACGGACGATGTGCTGTGTTGCTAGGCGGGGAGGCAGAGGGATGACAGAGCAGTGTGTGCATGACATCACTGGCGGGGGCCGGGGGAGTTGCGTCGCGTGAACAATGGGATCAACGTCGCTGGGGGTGAGTTGGTCCGCTGGGCCACGTCCTATGCACTCTAGGCACTTAGCACTTTGGTTACCCCTGACGAAGTTTCCAATTAAGGAAACAAAACATGTAGGGTTGTGTGTGGGGTTGTTAATATACATGCATTGTGAGTTTGGAGGAGAGTCTGACAAAAAATTGACCTCTATCCCCAACCCAATGTATCACTTTTTGCACTAAGGGGTAGTATAATCTGTTCAAACTATTTATTTTAACCCGAATTTATTAAAAGCTACATTTTATTAACAATAACCAATCTCCGAAAAAGGTTTATCTAGTGTTTTTTCCACTTCCTACGTGGACAGGAAGTGGTGTATAGAAATTTGAACCCCTTACCACACTATCTAAAAAAAAAATCTAGTTTTTGGCATTGTGGTGCAATGCGGTGGGGCAGATTTCCTCAAATTTAAAATCGGCCTTGAACTTCTGGTGTTCCAGAAAAGTCTTATTTGGGTTTTAGGACTACATATATAGTAGTTTAAATCGATAGTATATTTTCACTTATTTTTTTAAAGGGGACCTAAAATGAGAGGCATATGGAGGCTGCCATATTTATTTTCCTTTCAAACAATACCAGTTGCCTGGCATCCTACTGGTCTCTTTCTCTGCAGTAGTGTCTGAATCACCCACCTGAAACAAGCATCCATCTTATCCATTCATACATCAGTCAGACACCTGATCTGCATGCCTGTCTAGTGTATATGGCTAAAAGTATAGTATAAGGCAGATGATCAGCAGGAGAGTCAGGCAATCTGCATTATTTTAAAGGAAATACATATGTCAGCCTCCTTATCCCTCTCACATCAGGTGTGCTTTAAAGGGGAACCTCAGCCTAAACAAACATACTGTCCAGTTACATAAGTTACATTAGTTATGTTAATTAAAATAGATAGGTAATATAATCTCTTACTCACCGTGTTTTGAAAGAACAGGCAAATGTTTGTGATTTCATGGGGGCAGCCATCTTTTTGGTTGAAAGGAGGTGACAGGGAGCATGAGACACGGTTCCAACTGTCCTGTGTCCTGATCACCCCTCCCAGCTGCACGCGCTATACTTCAAATCTCAAATTCAAAATTTAACAAATTTGCACCAAAACAGCAGGAGAACAACAACTTCAGAAATCCCATCATGCTTTGCACAGCATCAGGGGAAAAATGCCCGGGCAGTTTTCTTCTGTGCAGCTAAAGATGAGGCTTGGGTAAGAAAAACAAAGTTCTGATGCTGTGAAACTGTTAAAGAAACACCAAGCCTTTTCAGTGCTGCTGAGTAGATTTTTTAGTCTGGAGGTTCACTCTAAATTCATTAATTTAAAAGGACATTGTGGTGGTCACATGACCAGCACTACCAACCCCTCCATGCACTTACCTTGGCAGCGTTTTCCTGGGGAGTCTGGGAGACTTTTCCAGCGGCCGGCTTGCCACGGCTCCCTCAGAGGTTGTGTGCATCTGCAGAAAAAGCCCTTTTTTCCCCACAATGCAAAGAGGTTCACATACAGCAAACTTTCAGGACCATGGTCATGACATCACACTGTGGGAGGGGTTTCACCACAATATCAGCCATACAGACCCCCCTGGTGATTTATTTGAGAAAAGGTAAAGATTTCTTGTAGGAAAAGGGGTATCGGCTAATGATTGGAATGAAGTTCAGTCCTGGGTTAGAGTTCCTCTTTAAAGTGGACTCTTGCATGGGGCAGAAGGAAAACATATAGAAATGCACTCTGTATGTATTTATAAAATGTAGTCCAATTCCCTCTCATCTGTGACTAAGCACCAGTTGTAAGTTGATTGTAATTTGATCCCTTAGCTGTGTCAGCTGACTGCCACGGCAGAGAGGTAATTGAAAAACACAGGATGTTAACAAGAAGCCTGCTTCCATGAAAGCAGGAAGTAGAAACACTGCCGATTTATTGCAGGATTTTTATCAGCTGTAACAAAGAAATGTGTTCTGGGTTCAGGTCCACTTTAGCAACTTAAACCAAACTCATTGCATCTTTGGGATCAAGGTCTAGACCACTGTGCAATGCATGTGTTGATTTAGGACACAAAAGAACATTACAGAAAATCGAGCCACTCCTACATTTGAAGCTACTTTTCAGCATTTCAAAACACTTGCTACTGTTTTGCGCATATTTTAGAGTTGGCTGAGATGAAACCCGGGAAGCTGTACAGGCAAGTTTGTGCTGATTCATCACTCAGATTGCAATCCTGCCTTTTCTCATTGTACTAACTTTCATTTCAAGAGGTGTTCAACCCAAAGCCTGTACGAGATCGCAATCTCCCTAATGACACGACCTCACCTGACATGTATATTCTCTGCTCCGCAGGGAGATGCTAATCACCACATTAGAACATTCAATTCAGATTCTCCCATGTTTTCTGTGCAAATTCCAGCCAAAGTTTTTACCCTAGACTTGGATAGTCTGGGGGAAAAAAACCTGGGACTAAATTTGAATTTTATTACTTTTTGTTTATCTATTTGAGCCCGCAGGTTGTTTTCACCTTATAGACGAGAGGAATTTTCACATTCAGCGCTTCTCCCAATAACTTTATCACTACAAAATGAACTATACCTTGTTTTTCTCTCCACCAATTAGGCTTTCTTTGGGTAGTACATTTTGTTAAGAATTATTTTATTCTAAATGCATTTTAATGGGAATAATAAGAAAAACAAATTCATAAAAAATTCATTATTTCTCAGATTTCGGCCATTACAGTTTTAAAATAATACATGCTACCGTAATTAAAATCCACACATTTTATATGCCCATTTGTCCTAGTTATTGCAATGTTTAAATTATATACCTAGTACAATGTATGGCGACAATATTTTATTTGGAAATAAAGGTGCATTTTTTTCAGTTTTTTATCCATCACTAATTACAAGCCCATAATTTAATAGTAATATACCCTCTTGACTTACATATATAAAAAAAATATTTCCTAAAGTTCGTAGGTGTAATCTTACTATTTGGCCACAAGATGTCCTTGCGCATTATTTCCTATAAGCGTACAATCAGTACGCAGATAGGAACTAATGTGTGCCTATGTTACTTTGGAAGTGACACAGGCATCTCATTGATGCCGGTGATCACGTGGACATAGAGGGGAGAAGAATTAATGGGAACTTTGTTCCCATTCATTAATCCAATGATCAGCTGCAGGAGTAGCGGAAACGAGCGAGCGGGAGGCAGCCCAGCTAGTGTTGGGCGAACATCTAGATGTTCGGGTTCGGGCCGAACAGGCCGAACATGGCCGCGATGTTCGGGTGTTCGACCCGAACTCCGAACATAATGGAAGTCAATGGGGACCCGAACTTTTGTGGTTTGTAAAGCCTCCTTACATGCTACATACCCCAAATTTACAGGGTATGTGCACCTTGGGAGTGGGTACAAGAGGAAAAAAAATTTTAGCAAAAAGAGCTTATAGTTTTTGAGAAAATCGATTTTAAAGTTTCAAAGGGAAAACTGTCTTTTAAATGCGGGAAATGTCTGTTTTCTTTGCACAGGTAACATGCTTTTTGTCGGCATGCAGTCATAAATGTAATACATATAAGAGGTTCCAGGAAAAGGGACCGGTAATGCTAACCCAGCAGCAGCACACGTGATGGAACAGGAGGAGGGTGGCGCAGGAGGAGAAGGCCACGCTTTGAGACACAACAACCCAGGCCTTGCATGAGGACAAGAAGCGTGCGGATAGCATGCTTTGTACCACCATGCAGTCATAAATGTAATAAAGATAAGTGGTTCAATAAACAGGGACCACGCGGCAACGCTAACCCAGCAGCAGCACACGTGATGGAACAGGAGGAGGCGCAGGAGGAGAAGGCCACGCTTTGTGAGACACAACAACCCAGGCCTTGCATGAGGACAAAAAGCGTGCGGATAGCATGCTTTGTACCGCCATGTAGTCATAAATGTAATAAAGATAAGAGGTTCCATAAACAGGGACCGGCAACGGTAACCCAGCAGCAGCAGCAGCAGCAGCAGCACACGTGATGGAACAGGAGGAGGCGCAGGAGGAGAAGGCCACGCTTTGTGAGACACAACAACCCAGGCCTTGCATGAGGACAAAAAGCGTGCGGATAGCATGCTTTGTACCGCCATGTAGTCATAAATGTAATAAAGATAAGAGGTTCCATAAACAGGGACCGGCAACGGTAACCCAGCAGCAGCAGCAGCAGCAGCAGCACACGTGATGGAACAGGAGGAGGCGCAGGAGGAGAAGGCCACGCTTTGTGAGACACAACAACCCAGGCCTTGCATGAGGACAAAAAGCGTGCGGATATAGCAGCAATGCTTTTTGCCGCCATGCAGTCATAAATGTAATACAGATGAGAGGTTCAATAAACAGGGACCGGAAACGCTAAACCATCCCAGATGTTCATCGGTCATGTTACTTGGTTGGGGTCCAGGAGTGTTGCGTAGTCGTTTCCAATCCAGGATTGATTCATTTTAATTTGAGTCAGACGGTCTGCATTTTCTGTGGAGAGGCGGATACGCCGATCTGTGATGATGCCTCCGGCAGCACTGAAACAGCGTTCCGACATAACGCTGGCTGCCGGGCAAGCCAGCACCTCTATTGCGTACATTGCCAGTTCGTGCCAGGTGTCTAGCTTCATGCCCGGTTTCAGGTCCAGCGGTGCCAGCCACAAATCCGTCTGTTCCTTTATTCCCCTCCAAATTTCCTCCCCTGTGTGCTGCTTATCCCCAAGGCAGATCAGCTTCAGCAACGCTTGCTGACGCATGCCAACAGCTGTGCTGCACTGCTTCCACGATCCTACTGCTGCTGGTGCTGGGTTAGCATTTCCGGATGAGGTACAGCTTTGAGATGCGTTGGAGGAGAAGGAGTCAGAGAGGTAGGTGCTGCTGTTGTTATCCAGCTGTTTGCGGCGTGGGCAACACCCGCGCCGTAGCAGGTGAGGAATCGCTGCCAGGCTCCACAAGGTTCACCCAGTGCGCGGTAAGGGAGATGTATCGACTCTGGCCGAACGCACTCGTCCAGGTGTCAGTGGTGAGGTGAACCTTGCAGGCAACGGCATTCTTCAAGCTTCGGGTTATTTAGCTGACCACGTGCTCATGCAACTCAGGCACTGCAGAGCGCGCAAAGTGGTAGCGGCTGGGAACCACGTAACGTGGGATGGCCACTGACATCATGCCCTTGAAGCTGTTTGTCTCCACCACTCGATATGGCAGCATTTCGCAGGCCAGAAGCTTGGCTATGCTGGCTGGCTGTTACTGCCACGGCCCGGGGGTCATTTGCTGGCAATTTCCTCTTGTGCTCAAACATCTCAGAGACAGACAACTCAACCGTAGCGCTGCACACCGAAGGGCTGTTGGTTGTTGTGTTTGATGAACACTGGGAGACCTCAAGAGCACTAGTCCGGAAAGTGACAGTGTCAGCATCGTCTGATGTTTGTGAATGTTGTGAACCACGCAATGGCTGGGCTACTGCTGCTGCTGAGGCGGGTCTGGTGGTGAGTCTGGTGAACCCAAGGGAGGCAGTGTTGCTGGTGGTACCCTGTCCTGCCGCGTTTGCCCACAGAGTGGGATGTTTGGATAGAATGTGGCGGCTCATGCTGGTGGTGGAGAGGTTGTTAATACTTTTCCCCCTGCTCAGGCGGGTCTTGCACACCTTGCAAATCGCCATGGTAACATCCTCAGTGCAGTCTTCAAAGAAAGCCCAGACTTTAACTGGCTGAGGACTCGGACCTCGTGCGTGATGTGCTGGTGCTGCTTAACCCACTGCTGGACGCTTGAGAGGTCATCCAAGTAATTATCTGGTCCTGTTCTTTTGGATCTGTGAGGGTTGTTGTCCTGGACAACATGGGCAGTATTGAGTGGGTTTTCTTGGGTGCTCCCCTGTGGCCTGTACGTGAACCGTCAGGGGAAACACCTCTTCCCTTGCCCCTCCCTCTTTCACCGGATTTCTTCCTCATTTCACTTATCCTTAAAGTACACGCTGACTGGCAGCAGTACAGTGGCAGTACAGAAATGCTATACAGTGGTGGGTGAGCGGTGTACCACTATTGTCAGCAGTGACACAGAGCACAATGCTATACAGTGGCGGGTGAGCGGTGTACTACTGTTCCCAGCAGACACAGAGTGGAAGTAAACACAATGCTATATAGTGTGGCTGAGCCGTGTACACAGAGTGGCATTAAACACAATGCTATATAGTCTGCTATATAGTCACCCCGAACAGGGTGATGTTCTGCAGAACCCGAACAGTGGCAAACACTGTTCGCCCAACACTACTGGGAGGGAACGCAGATTTTAGTACCTAAACACACGATACAACATGTTTTCCGGGGTCGGACTCTGAGGCACATACAGATGGTCCCGATCATCATCCTCATCATACAACTCTTCTCCTGAGTCTGACCCACCCACCACCTCTGCCACCCCAACATCCCCAGACACAGACCCCTCATCGTCCTCAACATTAACTTGGGATGCTGGCCTGAGCCAGACCTCCTCCTCCACATCAGGCCCCATCATCTCCTCAATGGCAGCCCTCATTAATCGCTCTGGCGACGGACTGATGGACACAACGTTCTCCTCCGGGGAGGGCTGCTGCTGACCACTGGCTGCTGGGGTGGATGTTATAGCTTGCGTGGGGCGTTGGCTGTTGCTGTTGTTGGGAGTGCTGCTCACAGCGGAGGTCTCTGGGGAACTCATGTTGAGCTCATATAGTGGTTGACGGTGAGTGGAGTATTACTGATCCCAGCAATATACACACTGACTGGCAGAGTACGCAATGCTATATAGTGTGGCTGAGCGGTGTACACAGAGTGGCAGTAAACACAATGCTATATAGTCTGGCTGAGCGAGCGGTGTACTACTGTTCCCAGCAGAATCAGAGTGGCAGTAAACAATGGTATATAGTCTGGCTGAGCGGTGTACACAGAGTGTCAGTAAACAATGGTATATAGTCTGGCTGAGCGAGCGGTGTACTACTGTTCCCAGCAGAATCAGAGTGGCAGTAAACAATGGTATATAGTCTGGCTGAGCGGTGTACACAGAGTGTCAGTAAACAATGGTATATAGTCTGGCTGAGCGGTGTACACACAATGCTATATAGTCTGCTATATAGTGTCAGTAAACAATGGTATATAGTCTGGCTGAGCGAGCGGTGTACTACTGTTCCCAGCAGAATCAGAGTGGCAGTAAACAATGGTATATAGTCTGGCTGAGCGGTGTACACAGAGTGTCAGTAAACAATGGTATATAGTCTGGCTGAGCGGTGTACACACAATGCTATATAGTCTGCTATATAGTGTCAGTAAACAATGGTATATAGTCTGGCTGAGCGAGCGGTGTACTACTGTTCCCAGCAGAATCAGAGTGGCAGTAAACAATGGTATATAGTCTGGCTGAGCGGTGTACACAGAGTGTCAGTAAACAATGGTATATAGTCTGGCTGAGCGAGCGGTGTACTACTGTTCCCAGCAGAATCAGAGTGGCAGTAAACAATGGTATATAGTCTGGCTGAGCGGTGTACACAGAGTGTCAGTAAACAATGGTATATAGTCTGGCTGAGCGGTGTACACACAATGCTATATAGTCTGCTATATAGTGTCAGTAAACAATGGTATATAGTCTGGCTGAGCGAGCGGTGTACTACTGTTCCCAGCAGAATCAGAGTGGCAGTAAACAATGGTATATAGTCTGGCTGAGCGGTGTACACAGAGTGTCAGTAAACAATGGTATATAGTCTGGCTGAGCGAGCGGTGTACTACTGTTCCCAGCAGAATCAGAGTGGCAGTAAACAATGGTATATAGTCTGGCTGAGCGGTGTACACAGAGTGTCAGTAAACAATGGTATATAGTCTGGCTGAGCGGTGTACACAGAGTGTCAGTAAACAATGGTATATAGTCTGGCTGAGCGGTGTACACAGAGTGGCAGTAAACACAATGCTATATACTCTGGCTGAGCGAGCGGTGTACTACTGTTCCCAGCAGACACAGAACAGTAAACAGAATGCTATATAGTGTGGCTGAGCGAGCGGTGTACCACTATTCCCAGCAGACACAGAACAGTAAACAGAATGCTATATAGTGTGGCTGAGCGAGCGGTGTACCACTATTCCCAGCAGACACAGAACAGTAAACAGAATGCTATATAGTGTGGCTGAGCGAGCGGTGTACCACTATTCCCAGCAGACACAGAACAGTGAACAGAATGCTATATAGTGTGGCTGAGCGAGCGGTGTACCACTATTCCCAGCAGACACAGAACAGTGAACAGAATGCTATATAGTGTGGCTGAGCGAGCGGTGTACCACTATTCCCAGCAGACACAGAACAGTGAACAGAATGCTATATAGTGTGGATGAGCGAGCGGTGTACCACTATTCCCAGCAGACACAGAACAGTAAACAGAATGCTATATAGTGTGGCTGAGCGAGCGGTGTACCACTATTCCCAGCAGACACAGAACAGTGAACAGAATGCTATATAGTGTGGCTGAGCGAGCGGTGTACCACTATTCCCAGCAGACACAGAACAGTGAACAGAATGCTATATAGTGTGGCTGAGCGAGCGGTGTACCACTATTCCCAGCAGACACAGAACAGTAAACAGAATGCTATATAGTGTGGCTGAGCGAGCGGTGTACCACTATTCCCAGCAGACACAGAACAGTAAACAGAATGCTATATAGTGTGGCTGAGCGAGCGGTGTACCACTATTCCAAGCAGACACAGAACAGTGAACAGAATGCTATATAGTGTGGCTGAGCGAGCGGTGTACCACTATTCCCAGCAGACACAGAGTGGCAGTAAACAGAATGCTATATAGTGTGGCTGAGCGAGGTACACAGAGTGGCAGTAAACAGAATGCTATATAGTGTGGCTGAGCAAGCGGTGTACTACTATTCCCAGCAGACACAGAGTGGCAGTAAACAGAATGCTATATAGTGTGGCTGAGCGAGGTACACAGAGTGGCAGTAAACAGAATGCTATATAGTGTGGCTGAGCAAGCGGTGTACTACTGTTCCCAGCAGTGACACAATGACAGGGGGGACCCTGGCTAGCGTGGCTGGAGCGCGAACTACCCTGCCTGCCTACCCAAAGCTAAACCCACAGACAAATGGCGGAGATATGACGTGGTTCGGGTATTTATTTACCCGAACCACGTGACAGTTCGGCCAATCAGAGCGCGTTCGGGTCCGAACCACGTGACCCGTTCGGCCAATCACAGCGCTAGCCGAACGTTCGGGGAACGTTCGGCCATGCGCTCTTAGTTCGGCCATATGGCCGAACGGTTTGGCCGAGCACCGTCAGGTGTTCGGCCGAACTCGAACATCACCCGAACAGGCTGATGTTCTGCAGAACCCGAACAGTGGCGAACACTGTTCGCCCAACACTAAGCCCAGCATCACGCTCTAAGAAGGATCACTGTTTTTGAACAAAACAGTGATCATTCTCGGCGGACATGCAAGGATTGGCTGAGGGGACTTCTGTCGCCAGGACCATCGCGATCGCGGGCTTCCGGCCACAAGATCGCACGCACAGCCTTGTAGACTGCACGGCCGTGAGCCTCACGCCCCTGCAGCTACAGCAGCACTAGCCGTGGATGTGAGGTTCACGTCCATGTGGCTGAAATGGTTAATACACAGAGGAAGTTAGACTTGTGCCAAATTTGTATTGTTGTTGCTCAGTTCCTGCTCCTTCGACCATCAGGGTTCACAATTATGCCACGGTGGTCCAGTGACGGCCCAGGAGCAGTGTAGCACCGCCCATGATTGGTCCGCTAATCTTAGGTGTGCCACCGGGGATTTTATGTTACACAACGTATATTGGTGGGTTTCAAAGGACAGAGAATATATATATATATATATATATATATATATATATATATACATATGATTAGACTGCGGCACTACCCCAGGTTCCAGGTTTTAGCAGTGTACACTGAACAAGATAGGGTCTGTAAAAACTCTCCATGTCAGCCCGAGTCTATGTAGGTGTTAAGTAAACCAAGGGTCTTATCTATTTGCCATAGACACCTCACAATCCTTGCAAGATCCCTTGTAATTAATGTATCTGGATGACACTTATATGTGCAAAAAAATCTCTCTAGCTCATTCTGATTGTATATTCTAACATTGTCAGTCAACAAGAATAGGAGTCTGAGGAAGGCTAAAAGTGTACCCGAGGCGATATGTGACATTATGAGATAAACATGTGTATGTACAGTACAATACATATTAATAACCAGGCTGTTTTACTTATTTTATTTTGCTGCCTGAAAGAGTTAATTTCTAGCCATGGAATGACAGCTTTTGTCTTGTTGGTACCTTGTTGGAAATATAGTAAACATCACTGATTTTTGGCCATACAAGTTTTTCAATTACACACACAGTGTTCCTCTCCCTCCTGCCTCTGCCCTCTACACTTTCTTCTAGAGTCGTGAGACACAGGCTGGGGGCTGGAATGATTTGTCTGTGATCTGTCCACACAGGAGCAGCTTGCTAGCACGTAAGCATTAAAGCATGCCAGCAAACTAGCCAAGTACATCTGTAGGTACGTTTTCTTCCATAATAATAATACCATCATTTGGACAATCTGGCACCATCATTTGGACAATCTGCTCTGCTCAAAGCCTCTGAGGTCTGTTTGCGATGTTTACGTTTGGTTCCTATCATTGCTGAACTAGTTAGCCTTAATTGTATCACCTGAGATAGGCAAAAAAAATATCTAAAGCTTACCATACATGTCTAAAAAAAATGTAAAGCTCGCCATAGGTGGGCACGTTTGCACGCAGGCTCTCGGATGCGATCTCCAGAACATGCGCAAAAGACGCAGAAGCATCGGGGGTCGGCAATCCTAGAGGCTACCAGTGGGACCCTGGAGAAGACCAGAGCTGCTGCGAGGGACCTAAATGACTTCTAGAGGCTGGAAGAAACCTCGGCTAAGTAATTTCTCACCTTGCTTATCCTTTAAACAAGCAATAAAGTGACAGGTGTTAATCCTCACTATGGTAAAGTCTAATGCACAAGTTGCATGAACAGATACAATATACTACTTTTACAATGGCTTTCTGCAAGTGTTTCAAAAACATTTGCACTACTGGTAAATTGCTAGGTAAACTAGGCTGTACGGCTACAGTCCTGGCTTAGCAACAGTATAATGACCTGTCAGTCTGGTTTAGCTGTGCCGGAGGTCACCAGAGAGCCTTTTCTTCAAAGAGAACAGCAGCAGCCGGTGCTATTGTGATGACCTTTTCAGTGGGCTGAATATGCATAGCTTGTTTGTTTTCATCGCAGACTCTATTGCGATTTGTTTTTATTGTTCATTGTTTGATGCAGTGTTTATTCCAGGCACAGCCTTTTACTTATGCTAGTCGATCGCTGGCTAGATGTGGTGCATGATCCATATCCACCTGATATAGATCATTTACCAGCTTGCTGCAGAGCCCCACAGAATATTAAAGGGAAATGAGCACAAACACCCCCCCAACATTTACACTGAACCTCCCCATAAGGGAGGGTAGTAACACTGGATGCCGTTGGTGGGCCGGGGGTTAGGCCCTGTTCACATTAGCGTGTTTTTCTAGAACGTAACCGGAACAGATGTGAAAGCATCCAATGTTAACTTATGGATCCATTCACATGCGTCCGTTGGTACGGATACGTTCCATACGTTCCCATAGTCCCCAACAGTCCCGATTTGATCGGGACTGTACCGATTTGGGGGGCCCCTCCCGCCATCCCGCGCTGCCCCCCTTCTGTCCCGGCCGCTGGGCAGAGAGAAGGAAAAAAATTGATCGAGGCACCAGCCCCGGGGATCTGCATGCGGGATAGATTGCCGCCGCTATTTATTTCTCCCTCCCTCCTTCCTAATGTGTCCCCCAGTGTCCCCGGCTTCCCCCCCGCACAGTAATATTGGCAGCGGAGCGGGCAGTGAGTCATACCACTGCCTCTCCGCTGCGTACCGGGATCTCCTCTGATCTTCCTTCCTGCTTCCTGTGTGACGTCACAGGAAGCGAGAAGATCAGAGGAGATCCCGGTACGCAGCGAAGAGGCAGTGGTAAGACTCACTGCCCGCTCCGCTGCCCATATTACTGTGCGGGGGGGAAGCCGGGGACACTGGGGGACACATTAGGAGGGAGGGAGAAGGATAATGATGGCGGCGGCGGCCATACATGCCGCATACCGGGCGGGCTGGTGCCTCGATCGGCTTTTTTTCCCCCCTCTCTCTGCCTGGCCACCCCCCTCCTCCTCCTCACCACCACCACCCCGGCACCCTCCCATTTGGGAGTAATTTAATAACAAAATTATTTAAAAAAAAAAAAACTTTTTTTTCCCCTGGGGTGGGCGTGACTAGGGGGTTGGGGGCGTGGCCAGGGGTGTGGCCTAATTGTCCCGTTTTGGGACATTGAAATGTTGGGAGGTATGCTTCCGGTCCCCGAACCTAAAAATTGCTGCAAGCCCTAATTTTCCAGACCGTTCTGCTTAGCGGAACGGATCTGGACAAAAATGCTGCAGCTTTGGGCAATGGAAAAACGCAGATGTGAACCGGGCCTTAGGGGGAGACAGGCTTGAGCCAGGATTCGAACCCTAGTCAGGGGCTCAAATCCCACATCAAAGGCAACAACCTTACCAATGCGCTATCCCGCTGACCGTTTGGGAGCTCCATTGTTTACCTACAGGGGGCTACTGATGTAGCCGGGCATCAAAGTAACCTGCTCCGCATACATCTCCCCAGCGGGAGATGTACACATGTTTATTGACTACAGCTCTCGGCATACATCTCCCAGCATGCATTGTGGCTGGGAGCAAGCTCCAGACACAGATTATTTGTAGTGCGGTCGGCTGAGGAAGGGATGGCGATTTTTACTGGAAACCAATGGTGCTCCCCCCAACCCTCAGCCCTTCAAAGGCATACAGTGTAATGAGCCTCCCTAATGTAAATTTTTTTTGGTCCAGTTGCCTTCAAGCTATTTACACACTATTAAATGGGGCCTGATGCCGTACAGATGCGTCACTAGCTTGTAGGCTAGCGGCATGTCTATTGGTTTGGGGAGGGAGGACAACAAGCACTGGATGACAGAGCAGGGTGAGTGAGGAGAGCAATATCTTCGAGGGTCACTCGGGAATTGTGGATTGCTAAACGGCAAGCAGACAGGATACTTAGGAGATATTGGGTGGCCACTGTACTGGACACATGCTGGATTCACTCTAGATTCTCAGCGGAGTCGGTCTTTATCAGCTGCCATGGCCAAGTTTAATCCAGCATGTACGGTATACGTAGCTTTATAAGGATTTATACAGAGATTCTGGCCAGCCTACCTGCTCGCTGCACATTTTCTTTGGCTGTTGGGCGGAGCAACTGCCATTCATTAAGTGCTTTTGAAAATAAAGAAAATCCTGAGAACCACCCATGAGGAGATGGGCTAGTCCAAAACCTGCCGGTTCTGTCAGATTTCTACTACTTAGAGCTAGATCACACTCTGCATTTTATTGCGTGATCGCGATTCGGCGGGAAATGTGTGAACCAGCCCTTACTGTAAGTGACAGCAAGATAGGAGGATGTAGTTTATGGCTCATTTTACTCTGGAAGAAACACACTTCTTATTTGTATGTGTTTACAGGTATTTTACATTTTACAATTTTTGCAATAGTGGTCCTTTAAGAGCAGGGGTAGGGAACCTATGGCTCAGGAGCCAGATGTGGCTCTTTTGATAGCTATGTCTGGCTCACAGTGAAATCAGTGTAGGGGTTGATTCACTAAATTACACTGCTCAAGCAGCGCAGCTTAGTGTAAGTAACATTTTCAAAGTAGGCACACTACTGCTGTAGAATGCATTACTAACTTACTCACACTACCCCAAAACGAACAGCTGCTCCAATTGTCCCAGACACAGTTTTGTATGTAGTTTTATCCAAAGAATGTGTGGGAAAGAAATTTCTAAAGAACCATGTCTATTACTATTTATTGGGATACAGGTCTTGGAGCGGACGCAAGGAAGGTGCCAAATAAACTGGTCCACACAATTATTATAGCAGCTAGAAAAGTTATATTTAACAGATGGATTTATCCAACGATTCCAAAGATTGGGGAATTAAAAAGGGAACTGAAATGTTTATTTGACAGGGAAAAATTCATAACATTGGCACACAAAAGCAAATTTACTAAAAGATTTTTTGAGAAATGCAAAAAAATTGATTACTTTCTACTATACAAAATCAGAAATAGAAATAATTATGGAACTGTTTGGGTGTACAGAATGGTACTGTGTGGAGCAGTTACATGGCAATTTGGGAAAGCTTGAATGTTCTCCTAAAGGGGACATTATCAGTGGCGTAGCTATGGAGCTCGGGGCCCCGGTGCGAGTTTTACATTGCCCCCCCCCCCCAGCACTCTATAGGTAACACTTGGTACGGCGCAACAAAAACCTGCCAAGGTCATCCACAGTATTATGGCCCATACTCACGGGCAGCAAAAGAGGCCTGTCGCCAGCACACGTGGGCGTGTGGGCGACAGGCCGGCGACAGCTCCTCGCCAGGTCCCTCCGCGTACACACGCAGAAGAAGGACCAGCGGCGCGACGGAAGCTGTCGCCGACGTTCCTCCTCCCCCCGCCGGAAGCTCCGCATACCTCAATGGAGGTTGCTGTCGCTAGTCCGCGTACTCACGCGGACTAGCGACAGTTGCGGCGGAGGTGCGGCGGCGACGGTCGCCAGGCGATTGAAACTTTCAATCGCCTGGCAACTTCAGCGACGGGCGACAGTTCGGGGTGCGCGCCCGTGCGACGGCCCATACTCACGGGCGACCAGGGACGGATCTAGACCAAGTTGCCCCAAGTTGCGCCTGGGGCAAGGTCAGGTTTTGGCGCCTAAACTGCCATTTCCCATCCACATTTTGCCGCCTTTTTAAGAATTGAACAAACTGCGCCTGGGGCAAGAGACCTGCTTGCCCCCCCCCCCCTAGATCCGTCCCTGCGGGCGACCTGTCGCCGCAACACGCGCGCGCCGTGTGTTGCGGCGACAATTGTAGCCCGTGGGCCATTAGAGGTGCAAGAACAGAATGGGGAACAGTTTGTTAATGATTATTATCATTCAAAGTATCTAGAAGTTATTATTACCACCACAGGACCAATAAACAGCTAATACTTTGGTTGAAGACCTGATCTGCCGCATAAATGGAATAGATATATTGGGAGACTAACCCCTCACGTTCATAAAAATACTGCAACAAGGAGATTTGCCCCTCTTGCCAAATGCTTAAAGTGGACCCAAATTAAAAATACAAGATTTCAGAAATAAAATCTATTTTCTAAATTATAATAAAAAATAGCAGCCTTTTTTCAGCTGCATGATGACAAATATAAAATATTTTACATTTATTGGAGGAACCCCTCCCTTCCTTTCAAATTGCCGGGATTTTCCCGGCAAACTGGTGGAGTAGGTGGTGTCCGGCAAAGGAGGAATTGCTAATGGCTGCCCCCAGTATAACCCTAGCTATGAAAAGAGAAGGGTGAAAAGCAGTCACTGAAATGATCATAGGTTTGGAGGAGTGTTTATTTATCTTTGTATGTGTCAGAGTGGTGCAACTAAATATTTCTAATTAAAAAAATGTTTGGTTTGGGTCCGCTTAAAGGCTCTTCAGCTAGGAAGCAGTAGATTTGGGCGCATGAGACAAGTGGACAAAAAGGGCGCCCCATTCACTTTCATTATAAATATCGTTTAATGGGCGCTGAATGGGGAAAATAAGGCGCCGGAGATTTTTAAGGATTTATAACGGCGCCCGGAGATTTTTAAGGATTTATAACTATGTTTGTGATGATTTAAGTTTACAAAATGAGCCTGTGACGAATAACGTTTATGAAGATAATAAATCACTATTTCTAAAACATTTCTAACACATTATTATCCACCCTAAAAAATAATTTACATTTTTTTTCTTTACATTCTTTATTTATTCATGTCTGTAAAACATTATTATCCATAGGGGGTTTTAGGTTTAGGCACCAACAGGGGGGTCTTAGGTTTAGGCACCTACAGGGGGGTCTTAGGTTTAGGCACTAACAGGGGGGTCTTAGGTTTAGGCACCAACAGGGGGGTCTTAGGGTTAGGCACCTACAGGGGGGTCTTAGGGTTAGGCACCTACAGGGGGGTCTTAGGTTTAGGCACTAACAGGGGGGTCTTAGGTTTAGGCACTAACAGGGGGGTCTTAGGGTTAGGCACCAACAGGGGGGTCTTAGGGTTAGGCACCAACAGGGGGGTCTTAGGGTTAGGCACCAACAGGGGGGTCTTAGGTTTAGGCACCAACAGGGGGTCTAGGGGTTAGGGATAGGTACAGGGAGGGTTTTTAATAAACGAAAATATAAGTTTCACTTTACAAACAGGGAAGATTAACGTTTTAAGAATTGCCGATCTCATACACATTATTTAGTGATTTATACATTTTTAAATCACTATTTATAAACGAAATTCTACACAATAATTTCTATAAACGATATTTCCATTTATCGTTTATACCACGCGCCCTTTTTTCCCGACGCCCTTTTCGTACGTACGCTGAGCTAGAACATATTGTTTAATTAAAATGTATTTTAGAAATAGGCTTTTGTCTTTTGACATCCGGTTAGTAAAATTTGAAAGTCTTTGAACTGTTTGATAGGAGTTTTGGGGGGGGGGGGGTGGGGGGAGGGAAATATAAAAGGTGGGAAAAGAAGAAAAAACAGGGGGTTGGCTGATTTTGTAGAAACCTGCAATGTTGGTACGAAAAGTTGGTTGTGATATCAAGAAAGTGTATTTTCTTTTCAAATCATTTTTATATATGATTGCAATGCTATTTTTGAAATTGTACCACTTTTCCCACAATAAAACTTTGTTAAAAAAAAATAAAAGCGAGATCTTGTCAATGGAGTGCTGAGAGCTGGATGAGTTTTTTCTCCTTTATACTCTGGTCAGGACTCTGCATAGTAAAGGAGGGAGGGAGGCACTAGGGGAGGAGAGTTAGCAACCTTTCCATCTTCAGGCGCCTGTAGGCACGGGCCTACAGTGCCTTATGGTAAATCTGGCCCTGAGCTTCCTGCTGAATCCCCATCCCCAACACTTACAGACCTGCAGACCAGGGTTGACTGGGAGAAAGGAGAGCAGCGCACAGTAACTGTGTACGCATTTGAAGTGTACTCCATGGTCATTGTGCCGCTCTCCCCTCTGTTCACATTGCCGTTCATCTGAGGTCTGTGTGAGAGTGACTTTGCCAAGTACATACAGATGTCCTTCGATGTATACTGACAACTGGCTAGCAATCAGTTGTGCTGGAAAACTGTGCCTGATCACTGTTTGCATCACCTTCCCAAGCAATAGCAGCTTGTGTCTGCTCGCTCTACAAAGCTGAACTCCAAGTGCAATCAGAAGTGTAAAAGGGTTTATGTCCAGCGGTCATTCCAAAACTGCCAACTGTTTTTTTTTTTATAGCAGTTGCTGTAAGTTATCTAGCAGTTGCTGCCAGTTATAACTGAAAGGACAACTGATGAGTAAGGTAATATCCATGTTTCTCTATGGCTCAAGTGGGCGATATTACAGTTTAACAGTGTGCTGACCCGGAAGCTGTTATGGGGTGATGGCCATTTTCAAAATGGAGAACGGAGAATTCCATTGATCACAGTGGACAAACAGGACGCAGGAGAGGAGAAATAGATTAAGTAGCAGATTACACAGGAGATAAGTATGACTTGTGTATGGTTATTTTAACTTTTCATTTTCAGTTCAGGTTTCCTTTAAGCTTGGCCTTAAACCATTTATGTCAGACAAATGAAAACCTATCATAAATCATTTGCTAATAATAAATGAGATTATTTATGTGGAATCTCACACGCAGGTGTTAATTTATGAGAATAATTATCTGCTAATTAACACAATACCGTTCTCAGGGCTGCTTAAAGAGGAACCATCGTGGAAATCTTAAAATTTAAAACAACTACAAATAAGAAGTACGTTTCTTCCAGAGTAAAATGAGCCATAAATTACATTTCTCCTATGTTGCTGTCACTCACAGTAGGTAGTAGAAATCTGACAGAACCGACAGGTTTTGGGCTAGTCCATCTCTCTATAGGGGATTCTCAGTATGGCCTTTATTCTTTATAGAGACATTCCCTGAAAATGCTTATTACAAAGATGCTGACCAGCCTCCCTGCTCGCTGTACACTATTTTGGCAGTTGGACGGAGCAACTGCCATTCATTAAGTGCTTTTGAGAACCTCCCTATGAGGAGATGGGCTAGTCCAAAATCTGTCGGTAATGTCAGATTTCTACTACTTACTGTAAGTGACAGCAACATAGGAGAAAAGTCATTTATGGCTCATTTTACTGTAGGAGAAATGTACTTCCAATTTGTATGTGTTTTAAATTTTAAGATTTTCGCGACCGTTCCTCTTTTAGGTTTTGACTCATGATTATTATTATTATTCAGTATTTATATAGCGCCGACATCTTCTCCAGCACTGTACAGAGTATATAGTCTTGTCACTAACTGTCCCTCAGAGGGTTGCACAATCTAATCCCTCCCTAGCATATGTCTGTGTATTGTGTAGTGTATGAATCGCAGTCTAGGGTCAATTTAGGGGAAGCCAATTAACTTACCTGTATGTTTTTAGCATGTTGGAGGAAACTAGAGTGCCCAGAGGAAACCCATGCAGATACAGGGAGAACATACAAACACTACGCAGATAGTGCCCTGGCTGGGATTTGCAACTCAGCACTGCAAGGCAAGAGTTCTAACCAATACGCCGCTGTGCTGACCAATGATACAAAGTGTATTTAGCAAAAATGTTAACATGTGGGATGAGACAGTAGTTAAAGGGAACCTGAAGTGACAGGGTTATGGCTGGAATGTTTATTTAATTTTAAACAATACCAGTTGCCTGGCAGCCCTGCTGCTCCTCTGCCTCTAATACTCTTAGCCATAGACCCTGAACAAGCATGCAGCAGATCAGGTGTTTCTGACAAAAATCTGACAAGATTTGTGGCATGCTTGTTTCAAGTGTGGGATTCAGACACTGCTGCAGCCAGAATGATCAGCAGGACAGCCAGGCAACTGGTATTGTTTAAAGGGAAATAAATATAGCAGCCTCCATATACCTTTCGCTTCAAGTTTCCTTAAAGGCTCGTACATACGCTTGACTACAGTCGACTGAGGCGGCCGATGTCAACTGTCTCAGCCAAAAATCAAGCGTGTGTACAGCTGCCCCCGACTTCTCACCCCCAACCCAACAGTGGATCAACTCACTCGAACGACGGCCAACTTCCATTGTTCATGCCGCTCCTCCACCTGCTTTGTGATGTCAAGTCCCTCCGCCCCCCCATTACGCATAGCAACAGAACGTGTTGCCAGCTACATAACTGACGTGTCTGTACAGGCTGCAATGTCATGTCGCCCAAACGGGTCGGGCCCCGACGGGCAACACAAGTTAAAGGGTGTGTACGTACCTTTAAATGCACTAAAGATGTTCAGTGAACCAACTCCTCCATTCCCCCTTCACTCAGAGCCTTCCGCCACCCCTCCATGATTTCATCTGATCTAGGTGCTTTGTGAGGTTACAGCTTATAGATTGCTATTGGAAGCACACTTGGCTGTGCTGAAACCCATAAGTTTTCTGCATTGTGTTTCGAGTTTTTTTTTGTATGCATTTTAGTTTGTCCATTTTTTCATGCTTTTTTGTGTGTTTGCGGCTTTTCAATATTTTCACTTTTTCCGGGGAGAATAATACAGTATCATGTATCGCTTATTAAAAAAACGCATGTCAAAATGTGGTAAAATACACTTCTTCTGCATCTCCATTGAAATACATTATGTGCGATTCAAATGCGTTTCACAGACGTATGCAGCAATTTGTGCGTTTAAAAAAGGGAATCGCAGGAATATGCAGGGCCGGTTCTAGCTACAATGGGGCCCCAGGGCAAAAGTAACTTGAAGGGGTCCTCCCAGGCGTGTAACTAGAAATCACTGCTGGGCCCCCCTGCAAAACTTTGGATGGGGCCCCCTCCCCCTGCATACTGAATAGGGACTGTTTACAAATCTTTGTCTACCAAACTTTGTACGATTCATTATCAGTGGCTGAGCAGATGCAGTCATTAGAACAACTGTGCAGAGAGCAGAAAGTTTTTTTCTTTCCTTTCCCTTAGTTGTCAGTCTCTCAGGATGAGGCCCCCTGTGGTTTCTGGGCCCCCCTGCGGCTGCATCCCTTGCAGGGTGTATTGTTACGCCCCTGGGCCCTCCTGCAGCCCCCTTTGCAACTAAATCACCCCCAGGGCCCCTGAGCTGTCTGCCAGACACAAACCAATTTTCTCCCCGTCACTCAATATCATTAGGTGTCCATCATATGTTCCCTAAAAAGCATTGTTGGGGTTCCCATTATTCACCTCCTCTTTTTCCTATACAGAGTAATCACACAGCATCCCCGCTCTCATGGGTCACCATAGCTGGACGGGCACAGGCTCTGGGGCCCTGTCGTAATTGCCCCCTTTGCCTCTATGGAAACTATGGTATGCGTTTTTTATGTGGCCCATAGACTTTCATTACTGTGTGTGCTCTCTCTTGAAAGAGCTGCACGGCAAATAGATGGGCAGCGAACATGGGCATGCTGAAAACTATTAAACAAGGGCATATATGTATAAATGTCTGTAGTTAAGATTTGGTACTGGCAGTCTTTTCTATGTTTCAGGTGCTGTGAGGTAATTTTACCTCAGAAGAGATGCTGTTGTTAAGCAAAGTTTAAGCTGTATGATTAGTAGGTACAGCTTGAAGCGGATTGGACGGTGCATCATTCCCTCCAAAGCCCTCAGCCAATCATTGGGGTTGGCTGAGGTGAAATAAAACCAGTGGTCAAAGCAGTCAGTGTCACTGTGAGGAGAACTCTTGGACAGACCTGAGCTGCTGCCCACCCACCCGTCCCTTAATTTCTGATTTGTCGCGGGCTTCCTTATTGGGGGGTATGGTGAAAGAAAAGAACTGGTGGTAGCGATCGAGTCGGGTCCACAGACCATCGATCGAGCTTGGTGTTGGTTAATTTATGTGTTTTCACTTGGAAATAAAGTTAGTTGGTTATTGAATTATTCAATAAAGTTGGTTTGTCTGTTACACCCCCTTTTTTTTCCCCCCCAATAAACAATGGCCGCGGCCTGTTAAACGCCTCTGGTGGTGTGTGTCTCATTTATTTAATAAGTGGTATAGTAAGTTTTATGCTTAATAATGTTGAATGCATTCCCATGCATGTGGAGAGAGGATTTATGGCCTTGGTGGTCACAAGCACATGCAGGCCGAGCATCATCACGTCAGTATTTGCATGTACAATGCTGACCCATGCAAAGGTGCATGCGAAATCAGTTGCACACCAAGGGCTCTATTCATAAAACCTTACCGCAAGTTTTCCGCTCAAAACAGCGGATTTTCCCGTCCATTTAGCAAAGTGGGCATTCATAAGAGCTGTTCCCGCATGAAAATCTACAATCCCCCAGCAGAGCGAGAAATGTCCGCCTTCTCCAGTGTTTTTCTAGATTTATCTAGAAAAAAGTAACAAAATGGCCATTCATAAAGATTAGAGGAAGCGGTATGTGGACGGGAAATACCGCTTCCTCTGATTTTGCGGATTACATACAAGTGAATGGGACAGACCTCCCAGAGAGAGCAGCGCACGGAGGGACTCTGCCGGCTGAAGTGTTTCCGCATGCCTTCCGACAGCTTACCGCCAGCCTTCAGCGGGAGATCTCCGCTCTGCGATCGCAGCTTTCAAGATTTCTTTGAATGACCACCCAGAAGTGTGAAATACCGCTGCGGTATTTTCCCTCCAGGAGTTTTCTCGCCACAACTTTTTTATGAATAGAGCCCCAAGAGTCAAAAGATAAATTGCTATATCACACCTCTCCTACAAACACCCAGTGCTTTTGTTGTAGGCAGCTCTAGCGATTTGGGACCTGTATGTTTTTGTTATTGCTTCAACCAGTTATCGAACTTGGCTTATTTGACCTCATCTGATCTCAGATCTGGCTTGCAAGACTATTTGTGATCTGCTGTCCTTGATACCAACCTGACCTGTATGTCTATTCCTGATCTTCTGCTCCAGCTGTCAGCTTGATTGAGCATCCAGCTTGGTGAGCTTGTGAGTCCCCAGACTTCTTGTTCTATTCCTGTTCTACCTTCCTTGGGGCAATCCTAGGAGTGGCAGCCTGATGCTGACTGGCAGCCCAGAATACATTGCCATTATGGGTTGCGGTACATTGACCCCTGCAGGGCACTCTAGTGAAGACTGGTTACTCAGCCACTTCCACTCTTTGCCTAGGGAAAGCTTATGCCTACCACTGGTGCAGAGTGAACAGTTCCTGTGACAACATGTCAGAACTGATGGGCTGTCTAAGGGCTCGTTTACATTGCATTCCGTTTGCGTGGCCGTCCGCGTTGGCCTTGTTTTCAGGCATTTTAAAAAAAAAATTCTGTGCATTGTACGTTTTTGTTAAGCACTTTTCTAAGCGCTTTTGCAGAGCAATTGCGTTTTTTCACTTCCTGACGTTAGTCAAGAAGTGAACTCTTTGATCCGGAAAATAATAAATACAATGTATTTTTTCTTAAAAACACTCACGCCATTTTGTAAGCGTTTTGCACTTTCCTATACCTTCCATTGAGGCGGAATCGCCTCAAAAATGGCCCATGCACCGCTTATCTGAGCGGATCAGAAACAAACCGCTCAGGTGTGAACTTTATCATAGAGAATCCTTGCACAAGCGCTTTCAGGGCGATTTTGAAAATCGCCAGTGCTTAAAAAAATCTCAAAAATGCCCCTAGTGTGAATGAGCCCTCAGGCCCGGTTCAAATCTGCGTTTTTTTGCAGAGCCGGCCGTATGGATCCGGCCATCTGGATCCTGGAAAACCGTCCATTTTTACAGCCAGTGTGCTGTAAAACAGACTTCCATAGGTTCCTATTGTGCTGCAAAACCTATTTCTGTTTTTTTCAGCGGAACAGACCACAGAACCGTATGGCCAGTTCAGTTGGCAAAAGATAATGTGAACTGAGCCTAAATCAGTTGGCAGTGGAGTGGAAGCTGAAGTGAAAAAATTTTAAGAAATTGACCGGTTCTTTTCTGTTAGCTGGGCGCAACCACTAGGTGGCGCTAAAACGCCAGCGATCGCTAGCAGCAGAGTTACATCTTTCCCTACTATCCATGGCGGCCCGGAGGGGGAATAGTAATTAACGCCACCTAGTGGTTGCGCCCAGAATAGTACCAATTGACCATTCGGCTCCTTCCACACTTTGTCTGTTTGCCATCATCACAGCTACGAGTGACAATCCCCCTGGCGCTGTTTCCCCAGTGTATAAATGTATGTGTGCATGTGAGCAGTTACCTGTCCTGTGTCACGATGCCTGCCCATCGTCCAGATCCGCCGCCACTTCCATTAGCCCAATAAACGCCACATAGCAAGCCGTCCTGTGTGTGTGACATCACATACGTGTCACGCTTGTATGCAGCTAATGGAAGAGTGGAACAGCGACCGGATCAGTGAATAATGGCGCACCGCGCCTATGCAGAAAAATTGCGCGGTATTAAAAAGATACGCTTATCGCTATTTATTGTTAGTACTGCATAATAATGGCGCACAGGGAAAAAAAGAAGAAAAATGGCACACAGTAATGTTATTTATCAATAGCGCTGTTCATATGCCAAACCGCAGACGTTATTGCGCACAGTAACGTTATTTATCAATAGCTAACCTACATAAGCCAAACTGCAGGAGTTATTTAACTGCAAAACGGTGAATGGATTTAATGTAACACTGTCAAGGTTAGGGTTAGGCACCATCAGGGGAGATTTAGGGTTAGGCACCACCAGGAAGGTCTTAGGGTTAGGCACCACCAGGGGGTGCTTAGAGTTAGGCACCTCCAGGGGGGTGGTTAGGGTTAGGCACCAACAGGGGGGTCTTAGGGTTAGGCACCACCAGGGGGTGCTTAGGGTTAGGCACCTCCAGGGGGGTGGTTAGGGTTAGGCACCACCAGGGGGGTCTTAGGGTTAGGCACCACCAGGAAGGTCTTAGGGTTAGGCACCACCAGGGGGGTCTTAGGGTTAGGCACCTCCAGGAGGGTGGTTAGGGTTAGGCACCACCAGGGGGGTCTTAGGGTTAGGCACCACCAGGGGGGTCTTAGGGTTAGGCACCACCAGGGGGGTGCTTAGGGTTAGGCACCTCCAGGGGGGTGGTTAGGGTTAGGCACCACCAGTGGGGTGGTTAGGGTTAGGCACCACCAGGGGGTGTTTAGGGGTTAGGGATATGCACAGAGAGGGTTCTGTGTGTTAACGATAAATAACGATAAAGCTAAATAACAATAAGGCTTTGACGTTAAATAGTGATAAACGACAAACAGATTAGCGGCAACACCGTGCGCCATTATTAGCAGGCGCCATTTTCAGATGGATCCTACAGTGACACAGGAAAGGTAATGTATACATGCACATGCATGTACATTTATACACTAGGGAACAGAGGTGTTCGACCATAGAAAACTGATACAAATCTGACAGGACTGTACTAGACTGGACCGGAAATGTGTAAACACAGCCATAAAAACACATACCAAACTGATGCCAACTGTCAAACACAGACAAACAGGACTGGACACCTTAGGCATCTGATGAGCCCACATTACAGACAGTAACGATAACTAAAGTAACATATTACCACTACGTGTTCATTAGAGATTGGCAGCATTGCATAGTTCCGTGTGCGGCCTGAAGGGGGAGCCAAAGAGAAGCGCCCGAACGCCGCCGAACACCTAGACGGAAAAAGCCGAAGCGACCTGGCCAGGTATCTCTTACCTGGGAGACCACGTGGGAAGGGGGAGGGTCAGACACATCCCAATGACAAGTCACCAGCCACTGCAAGGCGCCGAGCAGGGGCGCAGCCTGCATTGTATTGGCTCACCCACAGGAGTGCAAAACAAAAAAGAGGCAAAACCGGCCTCTCCCTCCCCTCCCCCCACCTGGATCCTCCTGCAGAGTGAGCAGGTCCCCAGGGTGTCCTGTTCCATAGCTATAGGTGGAGGTGATTCAAGGTGTAGGGTGGTGTTGTGTGGTTTTTGGGGGGGCTTTTCTTTCACTTTTTGGGGGAAGGTGAAAGTTTTTTTTCTCTTTTTTGTTGTTGTTTTATTTTTTGTATATATTTGTGTTGTTTTTGGGCCACTTTAAACTCATCATGACTGCGGCTTCCCCGGATTACCTGGTGATTTTGTTCACTGGCACTGCGGGGGCAAACTGTGCTAAGCTGGGCTCCGATGAGAAGGAAGTCATCCAGCTGTTGTGGAAAGTGATAGATTTGGCCAACAGGAAGGTGAGTACTCCCCTCTGCGGGGATCCCGTCTGCAGGCAGAGCACCTGCCTGGGCCAGGAGGGGGGCTGCATGGAGGGCACGAGTCACACTGGGCTGCTTTTTGTCTTTCTAGGTGGGGGAGCTGCACGATGTTAAGGTCAGACCTGATCACCTGGACTTGACAGAAGAATGCAAAGAAGCCAGCAAGATAGAAGTAGAGAGCCTGTATATGGCCTCACAGCTAGAGCAAGCCCTGCAACAGGTGAGCAGCCCCCTCTCCAACCATCACCATCGTGTGTGTCTTTATGGGGTATTGTCATAGAGCATTGTGCATGTCACTATATGGATGATTGTCATAAAGCATCTGTGTGTGTGTGTCACACTATATGGAGGTGTGTGTGTGTGTGCGTGTTACTATATGGAGGCAGGTGTGTGTGTTAGTTACTATATGGAGGATTGTCAGCGTGAGTGTGTTGCTATATGGAGGATTGTGTGTGTGTTACTATATGGAGGTGTGTGTGTGTGTGTGTGTGTGTGTTACTATATGGAGGATTGTCAGTGTGAGTGTGTTGCTATATGGAGGTGTGTGTGTGTGTGTTACTATATGGAGGATTGTGAGTGTTGCTATATGGAGGATTGTGTGTGTGTGTGTGTGTGTGTGTGTGTTACTATATGGAGGCAGGTGTGTGTGTTAGTTACTATATGGAGGAGTGTGAGTGTGTTGCTATATGGAGGTGTGTGTGTGTGTGTGTGTGTGTGTGTGTGTGTGTGTGTGTGTGTGTGTGTGTGTGTGTGTGTTACTATATGGAGGCAGGTGTGTGTGTTAGTTACTATATAGGCCTCAATTCACTAAGCTTTATCAAACACTTTATCAAACGTTTGATAATTTACCTCATGGGTAAAAACTAATTTTGAATTCCCTAAGGTGTTATATTATGTTATATATTTATTGAATGTTTTATCAATAAAATATTTGATAAGTATTTAACACTTTAGTGAATTCAAAATTCGATTTTACACATGAGGTAAATTATCAAACGTTTGATAAAGTGTTTGATAAATCTTAGTGAATTGAGGCTTATATGGAGGATTGTCAGCGTGTGTTGCTATATGGAGGATTGTGTGTGTGTGTGTGTGTGTTACTATATTGAGGATTGTCAGTGTGAGTGTGTTGCTATATGGAGGATTGTCCTGAAGCATGGGGTGTGTGTGTCAAACTATATGGAGAAGTGTCATGCAGTGTGCTGTGTCACACTATGGAGGATTGTCTTGGTGTGTGTCACACTACATGGCATAGTCGTGGAGCATGCTGAGTGTGTGTGCGCACTGCTGTCTCCACTTCCTTGTTTGCAAATGTCATGCAGGAACGCTGAGATTCCCATTGAGCCACTGTCATGCTGCCCAGGAAGTTAGATTTCCAACTTTTATTTTAATTTTTTTTTTAATCTGGATCATTGGATCATTTTTCATAGGGGTGTGTCATAAAGATGGGTTTAGACATGACTTGAATTTGTTGTTTCACAGGAACCATAATTAGCAGGGATTGGAACAGTAGGTTGTACAGGGCTAATTGGGTTCAGCAAGTTGATGGTTAATTGTCAAACTGCTTTATTAGTTAATCAAGGTGTCAGATATTCCTTCAGCTTTTCTCAATCTGGTTATTCCTGTGCAAAGTTTCCCAGTTTAGCCCTGCTAATTCTGGCTCATGTGTTTTGTTTTTTAAAGAGTGAAGCTGTTTTAGATCACAGCATTGGGCTCTATTCTCAAAGACTTCCCGCATGCGGTAAAGTACATGCGGGAAGTTTGCACCCAAAATACCGGCAAGTTGGGATTCTCAAAATGTTCCGCATGTTTTTTCCGCATGCGGAAAAAGTGTGATAAAAGTGCGGGATTCATGCGGTAAAATTTCCGCAAAAGTCGGTATTTTCCGCAATAAAAGATCAATTCTCAAAGATGTTCAGGCGCATCATTTCTTCGTTAATTACCGAATTTTTATCACCTACAAGAAGTAGGTGATATATTCCGCATCCCATTGACTGTAATGAAGTGTGGAGGCTTAAGGGCTGTGCTTGCTGGACTTTAACTTTTTTTTTTTAAACACTTTTTCATGCGACCTTTTTACCGCATGATTCCCGCATGAATAATGCCTGTTTCCGCATCTTTTTTCACGCATGCGGAAAACATGCGGAAAATATTAGTGAATCTGGAAATTTTGCGGCGTTTTCCGCATGCGCTTAATTTCCGCACAAATAAAAAATACCGCACATGCTTTTGAGAATAGAGCCCTTTGTGGGGGAGATTTGCCAAACCAGTGCTAGTACAATTGGAGCAAACCTTGGAATAGAGTGGACCATACACAACGCGACCAATCAGAATCAATCATCTGGACACCTGATCCACTGTTCTCTTGCACTGGATTGGATAAATGTGTCCCATTAGGAGTTCGGCTCCAATATTCAAGCACTGGTATTGATAAATCTGTCCACACGATCTATTTATCGGGGGATTGGAATTGTGGGTCCATATTATAGCTTTATAATGCTAATACTATGTTCTAGGTGTTTTTAACTAGCTCCTTCATGTATGGACTGATCTATCCAGGGGTTGACTGTATTTCTGCCTTTCATAGCTGAGTATCATTACACCCACAGAAAGTCATTAACTAAACAGGTGGCTTGGGTTTGCACAACTACAGCTGTGGCGTTATCCGCCCATAATCCGTCTGCTGGTAGCTAGTAATCACACAAGGGCAGAGATCCGGGTGTTGCTGGTGTTCCTGGAGGAGGGACTAATTTACTGGAGCGCCATAGGAAGTCTGTCTCCTCTCCTGTGTGTCTATTATGGTCTCACCTGGCACTACAATTACACGCTATGCTTAGTTACATTTCGCTTTACATCTTTTCTGTATAATGCTTCTCTGATTAGATGTCAGGGGAAGAGAGGACAGGGAAGTCTTGGGGCTCATGCGCTGTTATTAATAGCCTATTTCACATCACAGGTTTAGGGCTGATGGCATTCTCTGCAGAGATAGATAAATGGAAGCCAAGCCATGTTTGTCTTCAGTATTTTAACACTAATTGGCACACCAGGTGCTGCCTTATTAACTCTATCATTGCCTGCCTGAAGCTGCTTACACTAACTGCTGCATAATGCTACACAGTCAGATGTCCATAAGAAATGACATGGAGGGATATAGATTAGTATCATTTTAAATTCAGCGCACTCATAAATGGCAACCGGTTAAGTTCACACCGCAAGACGCAATTGCGATTTTCAGCACGCTTTTTGAATGAATGTGTGATTTGCACATCCAAAAAAAGGCATTGCTAAAAGTTTGTTTGCGATTTTTTTTTTTTTTTTTTTTTTTTTTTTTTTTTTTTTTTTTTTTTTACAAAATTGCAACGCTAGTGATCTGCAAGCTTGTAGCAGTCAATGTGGACCAGGCATGGGCAAACTCGGCCCTCCAGCTGTTACGGAACTACAAGTCCTACAAAGCATTTGCCTTTGAGTCATGCCTGTGGCTGTCAGACTCCTGCAATGCATTGTGGGACTTGTAGTTCCTTAACAGCTGGAGGGCCAAATTTTCCCATGCCTGGTGTGGACCATCCCTTAAGGAGGCCATACATGATCCAACCAAAATAGTTTTTCAATTGAGCAGAGGCAATCACATTTTCTGAAGTTCCTATTTAAAAAAAAAAAAAAAAAAAAAACCTATAATTTTTTTTGGTTCTTTTCCGTTAGCCGGGCGCATCCTCTAGATGGCGATAGAACTCCAGAAGTGTTACATCTTTCCCTACTATCCTACTGGAGGGGGAATAGTAATTATCGCCACCTAGAGGATGCGCCCGGCTAACGGAAGTGTTTTATTTATTAATTTATTTATTTTTATCAGCCAAGGTGGTAGATTCTGATACATGATGTTTTAGAACAATGAAATGGTAGTGTAGGGTTGGTTAGATGTATTTGTATTTAAAAAAAAAAAAAAAAAAAAAAAAAAAAAAAAAATTATATAGTCAATCAAGAAAATTGATTGTGTTTAAAGAGTCTGAAGCGAGAATAAATCTCGCTTCAGACCTCATAGATAGCAGGGGCATGTGTGCCCCTGCTAAACCGCCGCTATCGCGCCGCTAAACGGGGGTCCCTTCACCCCCAAATACCCTCGGTGCAGCGGGGGAGCGCTTCCTGGTTGGGGCAGGGCTAACCGCAGCAGCTCTGCCCCACGCGCATCTGTCAGCGTGCATCTCCGCCTCTCCCCGCCCCTCTCAGTCTTTCTTCACTGAGAGGGGTGGGGGAGAGGCGGCGATGCGCCGCTGATAGACGCGACTGGAGGCAGGGCTGCAGCCGTTAGCCCTGCCTCCAGGAGCGACCAAGTCTGTGACCAAGTGTTGCAGTGGGGGGTTTGGGGGTGAAGGGAACCCCGTTTAGCCGCGGGATAGCGGCGTTTTAGCAGGGGCACGCATGCCCTTGCTAACTATGAGCTCTGAAGCGAGATTTATTCTCGCTTCAGTCTCTTTAAGGCCTCTTTCACAGTGCGACGTTAAAATCGCATGTTACTAAATTTTTCAACGCAGGCTAACGCACAGCAGTACTAAGTCTGCGACATTCACAGTGCACACGTTGCGTTTGTGTGCACCATGTAGCGTTATTAGGTGTTGCATGCTGTGCGTTATACACGTTGTTAGCTGCGTTGGCCTGTTTGCACATGCTCAGTAATGACTTGGAAGCATACTTTTCATTGCCTGTATGCTCTACTGTATGCGATAACTGGGCATTAAGTTGCATTGCAACTTTTTTTGGGTGTTGCAATTTGCGTTGCGACTTTAGTCGTCAGCCTCAAACCGCAACGCCCTACTGTGAAAGAGGCCTTAATTCCTAAATGGCCACCCTAACATTAATGCATTCAAATATTTAAAATTCTCATAAAATTGTTACAAAACCACAGATTGGTAATATCTACATTCAGATGCATTGGCCTCCATTCACAATGTGCAGTAAATACATTTTTTAATGGAAAATGTCCACATTCACAAAATATTTTCTAAGTGAGGGTAAAGGTTGGTAAAGTGTGGTAACAAGGCGTTAATAGTTTAAAAAGTCGGTAAAAGTGCGGAAAAGTTCAGCAAACACAGCTCAGAAGGCTCTAGACTACGTGTAACTGGATGTCAATTGAAAAATGGCACCAGGTACTTACAGGTGATTAAAAAAAAATGGTAATTAAGGATGAAACTATGCGCTCCTTTTTTCATGATGAATTTAATTTTTTCTGGAATTTACCTCTGAAATAACACATTTTTACCAACCTGTTACTGCACTTTTATCACTTTTTTTACCGCACTTTTTTTCCACAAACATTAATTTCAGGCGGAAAACATTGTGAATGTGGACATGGTCATACATAAGTTGGTAATTTTATGGCACTTCGTTAAGGTACCCATACACTTATAAATTTCCAGCCGATTCGATCATCGGATGCCTGTCCAGTCGAATCTGACAGGAATCTATCTGATGTGTGCCACACACTACGAACAGATTTCCAATAGATTGCAGTATGAAATCTATTGAAAATCCTTTGAAATGCAGCATTGCACTATTCGATCCAATGCAACGCTATAGGCTATCGATCTGCCGCCAGCAGCCAATCTAACTAGAAATTTTGTCTTGATTGATCGAGTAAATCGAATTTGGCCAGAAATCGATCAATTGGTCAATCGTGCTGCTTGCTGCATCGATTTCTAACCGCTTCGATCAGAGTGGTCGAATTGGCCGCATATCGATGAGTGTATGGTTAACTTTACTGCGTGCGGTAACTCATTGTAAATAGAGGCTCATGTGCGCCCGGCGGATCGCTGAAAACCTGAACGATAGTCTGTACACACGCCGGATTTGACGTGCGAATGACGGGTCGTTCGCAAAAATCCGACGTGTGTATGGGCCATACCACTGATTCATGCAATCTAATGAACAGTTTGCTCCTCTGTCAATGATTGCAGCCTGTCAATACACTGTTGTTTTATCACAGTCCTGTTTAAACAAACATCAGTAGTAAATGTGTAGGTTTGAATGCTGACAGTAATTGTTTCATTACTATGTGTATTTGCAACAATAGCTAATTGATCAGGCCTGCTGAGTTTCCAGTGAGTCAGCCCTGTAGGCAGACAGAGCTTTCATAGCAGCTGGTTGGGCAGTTTACATAACAATGGCAGAACTGGGTAACAATGCAGGTGATGTTTCCTTCTGATAACTTGTAGCTTTTTTTGTAAATGAATATTGGCACTTTTGCTGCCAATCGACCATCTGATTAAATCATTATTGGAATGGATGAAAATGTGTGCTGCCAAGAGCGTTCCCGATCAACTATGCAACCAATTTCAGGCTGAAATTGGTCGACTGTATCAATCGGACTTGCTGCAAGTTGTTGAGCTGTTGTGGTCGATCAGGTGCACGGTAGTAATGGTAAGCGATATCGGAACGAGCAATGAAACCTTGGTGCTGTTCCCCATTGTATAAATGTGACCAACACCCCCATTAGCTGTATACAGGCCGGTGGCACGCATGACGTCACACTTGCGCAGCGTGCTATCCTCTGCCGGCGTGTATACCGCTACTGGAAGAGTGTTGGATTCTGAAGACGGATAGGCATTGCACAGGTGGGCGACACAGGTCAGGTAATGCACATCCGGGGTGGGGGGTACATTTTTATAAACTGAGGGGGGGGGGGGGCAGCAGCATGGAGGCGGACTTGGCTGATTCACGAGAGATTTCATGCTGAAATCTTTTAGGAGTCGGCCTGCAGTGTATGAAAAGCCGGCAGATCTCTCTCTAATCAGACTCGATTAGAGAGATTTGTTTCTTAATCAAATCAATCATTGCTAGATGTATGGCTACTTTTAAAGCGGACCTGAACTCAGAATGTCCTCTGCTCTAAAAGATGCACAACAGCATAATAACCTTTAAACAAACATTTTTTTTTTTTTTTTACACCTGATAGAAATGCTAAAATAAATCTGCACTGTTTCTACTTCCTGATTCATGAAAGCAGACATGTTAACATCCTGTGCTTTCTAATGGCCTTACCTGCCATCTCTGCCATAAGCAGTCATGTGACACAGAGGAGAGATCAGATTACAACTTGTGATTAGACATACATGAGGGGGAATTAAACTGGCTAAACTCTCAATACATAAAGGGTGCAATTCTCCATGTATTTCTTCAGTCCTGTGCAAGCGTTCAGGTCCTTTCTAAAGCTAAGATCGTCAAATTGATCGATTAGTTTCCAGCATGTGCGATTTGCTCTTGACAACAGGATCAATTTTCAGATCCATACTGCACAAAATCTATTCCCGTTATCAATCAAAAGCAGATTGGACATGCTTGAAATGATCAATTTACCCATCAATCTGATGGGAAAATTACTTGTGTACCAGCTTTAGTGGGGAAAAAAAAACTTTTTTGTTTTTTACAATAAAGATCTTCATACACACTTTGAATTTCCCACTCGATTTCTGGCAGATTCGATTGATCTGCTGGGGATTGATTTCCCCAAGTGTCCAGTTGATTCTGACCAAAAATTGGTTGACCGTATCAATCAGGTAGGATAAAATGTAGGTCGATTGGGGCAGGACAGGAATGGCACAAGATCGCCGACCCATAGCGTTGTACTGCACAGAACAGAACAGTGCAATGCTGCAGTACAATCAATTGATTTTTTTTTTCCAGTAGATTCCCTGCTGGATGGTCCAGTACACACACATTATGGCCTAGTGCACACCAAAAACCGCTAGCAGATCCGCAAAATGCTAGCAGATTTTGAAACGCTTTCTTTTTCTGCAGCGTTTCAGCTAGCGTTTTGCGGTTTTGTGTAGTGGTTTTGGTATAGTAGATTTCATGTATTGTTACAGTAAAGCTGTTACTGAACAGCTACTGTAACAAAAAACGCCTGGCAAACCGCTCTGAAGTGCCATTTTTTTTCAGAGCGGTTTTCCTATACTTAACATTGAGGCAGAAATGCATCCGCAATCCAAAATCTGCAGCAGCCCGGGAGTATGCGTTTCTGCAAAACGCCTCCCGCTCTGGTGTGCACCAGCCCATTGAAATACATTACCCTAGCGGATCCGCACCCGCAAGCAGATCGCAAACCGCAGCGGAAACGCTCCGGTGTGCACTAGGCCTATGTGTGTAGACTATAGCTACATACAAACACTGGATTAAATTCAGCAGAGGCCACTGATAAGGGCCAACTCGGGCGAGAATATAATGTCCCTACTTTATTATGTATTCTTTTAGCACTGTCCTCAGGCCAGAGTCCATGGTCCTATCACTATCTAAATCAGAGGGGCTCGTAATCTAATTCCTGCCATAGTTTGGTATCCTAATAGTCCTAGGCAATTTTGTTTCGGGAGAATAGTCTTATCGGTATGGGACAATTGCCCAGTCTGACTCTGTGGTAGCACTGGCACTGTTCTGTATTCCTCTGCAGCCCAGGGGCCTTCCAATCTTACCTCCCTCCCTGCACCCCACCAAGAAAGAACAGGCACACTTGGCCAGGTAAATCCTGCAAGTCTCTTCTGTGATTTTTCATTAGCATAATATATGGCAATGCGATCACACACCCGACACGTTTGGCACATTGACTGTCAGCACTCAGCATATATTGGATAAGGTTTATATTGTTCAGAGGGCAATAAAACTGTGGTGGACCAATAATAGAGCAAATTTTGCATCCCTTGAATGGCCTTCCATTGTTTAAGGATGCATCTGTCTGCTTTGAGAGTCTGTGGGTTATATACAAAGGTTGCTTATCAGAGAGATCTATAATGCCTTTTCTAGCTGGTACACCTTTAGGCTGCTTACACACAGGGACGTTACTGTAACGCTCCGCCAACGCACAGCAATGTAACACAAGTGGGCTGTTCACACAGCCCACGTGGCGTTACATGTAACGCTGCACGTTGTCCGGAAAGTGCAGCATGCTACGGTGTTAGAGCGGCTATAGCCGCGTTAGACTGTTTGCACATGCTCAGTGGGGGGCAGAGAGGAGGCGGGGAGAGCCAGCTACAGTAGCCGCGCACATGGCTACTTAATATTCACTGCACTGGCGGCAGCTGATTGGCCGGCGGGACCATGTGATGCGGAGTGTCTTGCTCCGCATCACGTGGTCCCGCCGGCCAATCAGCGCCACTCTGGGAGACCTTATAGGGATAGAGCCGCCTAACGAGGCTCACTCTACCGTCCTCTTGCAGCACCATACGTTGTTAGGTGCACGTTATGCGACCTTAACGTGGCACCTAACGCAACGTCTTGGTGCGCAAGTAGCCTCAGGCAATAAGATGTTTAGTGGGCTGTGAGCAGGGCAGACAGTGTGGTCAGAACTGATCTGAGAAAAGCAATTGCTTTACCATCTTGGCAATTGAACTGCTGCCTCTTCTACGTTTTGTACCGCGTGGTTCTGTACCAAGCAATCATTCCTGCCACAAATTATCTCCTCACCTGACTGGACAGGAAACCACCTTGCTTGAGCAGGTTGTATAATCTGTCCAAAGCTAAAGGGAAGTTTACCAGTGGGCTTGTGAGAGTCAGGAAATGCTTGACTGCTTCCATCAGGGATTGAATCTTCAGGAAATATATAATTAAAGCACACCTGAACTGAAAAGCATATGGAGATTTGCTGGCTGTCTTGCTGATCCTCTGTATTTGATACCCTTTGGGCCCATTCACACTTGAAATTGGCAAAACGGTAGTGCTTAGCATTACGGTTTTGCACGGATGATTTTACCGTGGTAAAAACACTGTACACTCTCACGATTCAGAGTGCTTTTTTTTTTTTTTTTTTTTAAGCATTGTATGGCGATTGCTCCAGAATTGCAAGAAAATGCTGCAGGCAACACATTTGCGATCGGCAGCAATCATGGCAGTGAGATCACCACCATAGGGTTACAATTGCGCTAGCTCTTTAAAAAGTGCTAGCGCATTGGCGATTAGTGGGAATCACGTGGCGTCACACGTGACTGGTCCACGCTCCTCTCCTCTTGCTCCCCTTCTGGTAAGCGCGCTCTCACTGTCCTCAGCGTTCTTACCACTCTTACTTCCACCATCCTACTAGTTGCGACCTTTGCACACTACAGGTCTCACAAGTTTCCAGGTCTGGTTTGGGCTCTTTCTACTGTTCACCTGTCTTGTCACCAATTCATCATTCTTAATTCCCACACAGTCACTTGTCATTGTAGTTCCCTATAGAGCTCTGTTTTATGCACTAAACACTTTATATGTGCCTGTGGTGGGAGCTTTGTTCAAGTAGTAATCGTATCACAATAAATGGAGTATGGAGTGTTTCATATAACTGTCGGGCATTATTTATTTATGTATGCTGCCCATGTGTGTGTTTAATTTTTGTTTACATTTCATACCAATAAGGCCTTGTTCACGTTATCAATCGCAAGCAATGAGCGATTTACTGAGCAATTTTTGATGGCGCTTTTCTAAGCGATTTTTGCATAGCAATGGTGTGGTGTTTTTTAACTTCTTGACTTCAGTCAGGAAATTAACTGTTTGGCCTGGAAATTTATAAATGCATTTATTCACTGAAAGCGCTCAGGAAATCGTTTTTCAAAGCGCTTTTTTCAAGCACTTAGCGATTTCCCTATCCTTACTATTGAATTGCAAATGCTCAAAAAATTATGCAGAAGTTACATTTTGCAATTGGATAGAAAGCTCATCGCTTATATGAGAACATTCGCATAAGTTACCATTGCACTAGCAGTTGGGACACGCTAGCGATTTTAAAAATATCCTTCAAAGCGCAACTTGTTTTATTAAAAAAAATAAATTGCCTGGCTGTTGTGCTGATCCAGCATTTCTGAAGTTCATCTACAGTCACAGAAATGGAATTGGCTTCCAATAGCTTATCAGCAATAGTTTTCATTATATCCTTTGTTTGTGTGGTTGGCAGGAGGGGAGAGGATACTCACACATAACAGATCTCATTCTTGATTCACCTTGGAGAGTTCTCTGGTGCTGTCAGTTCTTTTTACACCAGTTGTTGCCTGTCTGATAAATCCCTAGTGTAAGTTGTAGTTGGTGCTTTGTAAACATTTTGTAGAAAACTGGAGAGAATTCAGAGCCGTCCACGTTTTAGTTTGGTTGAGTCTATTTGAGATCCTGTCATGAAACAGAACGGTTTATTGATCCGTTTTTATCTCAGAAGTGCTCAATTTACCTTAAGCCAGGTACACACCTCCATATGTCATCAGGAATAAGCCTTATCTGCACATTGCACAATTTTTCTTCTTCTAATAGTTCAGACATTGGATTTGATAGATACATCAGACATGCCAATGGATGTTCAGTCGTAGGCAGGAATGGTACGCAGTGAAAGCTTCTATAGCTTTGTCTTGCGTCATGTGGTACAAGGTTGGTGGCAACAGGATTGATATTGGTTCAGACATCTTGTGTGTGTGTGTGTGTGTGTGTGTGTGTGTGTGTGTGTGTGTGTAGAGAGACAGGAGGCTGGTCCCTGTTCCTTAAAGGGCAATTGTTGTGAGAAGAATGTGGAGGCTGCCATATATAGGGATTTGGGTGCATGCTGCTGGAAACTGTCCAGAATTTAATTGCAGTGCGATTCAGACGGCTAGCCATAGGAGTAATAGACAGCGTTTTCCAGTCCAACTAACCCGTGGGGAAACGCTACAGATTTGGCCCTAGTTGAGTCAGGCCCTTACCCTGTAGAACAATCGGCAGGCCAAGGCATTGTGAGAAGGTATTTGTGCTTGTAGTCAAGGGCAACCAGATGTATTTCTCATTTCCATTGCAAATCAGATCTGTAAATTGACCGTTGGTTCCTCTGAAATGTCTGCTTCTAGTTCCAACAGTCACTCGCATACACAGAGGATCAAAAATGCAGAGTACAGAGCCACAGACTTCCTGTCTTCCCACATGAGGAATGGACAGTATGAATTAGAAAATCTACAGACCACATTTCTAAAAAGTGTGCATATCCTTATGATCACTCATATCTGTACCTGCATTCATCTTCTTAAGGTCATTTTAGACACGTTTGCTTTTAAATTACACGTGAAGCAAAAACGAAAATTGAAATTGGGCATCAACTTGCCTCTGACACCTCTTCTGCTGTCCATTGGCCTCAACCCCCACTCTGCCCCCTATATTATTCAACAGACTTGTCAGCCGAAGTGAGAAAGTGGTCATGCGTGGTTAAGAATTGCTCATACTCTGGTAAACATACGGGACTATGACCAGAACACTCCATGGATCTGGGAATGGGAGGGTCCCTGAAAACAACCAGCAGCAGGGAGTGTTAAAGGGAACCTGAAGCGTAAGGCATACGTAGGCTACCATTTTTTCTTTTTTTTTTTTTTTTTTCTTTTGAACAATGCCAATTGCCTGGCAGTCCTACTGATTTTTCTGGTCAGTAGTGTCTGAAAAAAATCTGACAAGATAAGTTGCATGCCTGTTTGAGGTTTGTGATTCAAATGCCTGATCTGCATGCTTATTCATGGTATATGGATAAAAGTATCAGGCAGATGATAAGCAGGACAGCCAGGCAAGTGGAATTGTTTAAAAGGAAATCAATATGGCAGCCTCCATATCCCTCTCACTTTAGGTTCCCTTTGAAAAATCGTAGCATGCAAGACAGAATGTTTAATTTTCAGCACGCTTTAGGAGTATTTTACAAGGAACCCGACCTGAGAGACATATGGAGACTGTCATGTTTGTTTCCTTTTAAACAATACCAGTTGCCTGGCAGTCCTGCTCATCTTTCTGGTCAGTAGTGTCTGAATCGCACATCTGAAACAAGCATGCAGCTAATCTTGTCAGAAACGCATGATCTGCATGCTCCATGGTCTATAGCTAAAAGTATGAGGGTAGGAACCCACTAGGCAAAATCGCATATGGAAAACGCATATGCGATTCTGCCTAGTGTTCCTGCTCTTAGGGCCCATTCACATGTAAAAGCGCAAAATGGTAGCGCTTAGCACTATCGCGGGTGATTTGTTTTTTTTTTGTCTTTTTTTTGTTTTTGTTTCCGCAATTAGTGCGATAAAATCACTGTATACTCCCGCGATTCAGAGCGATTGTGATCAGCGCTTGTTCAAGCACTGTACTGCGTTTGCTGGAGAATTGTGGCAAAATGCTGTAGGTAACACATTTTGTGATTGCCGTTAATCGTGAAACGCCTGCGAACGATGGAAATCATGGCAGTGAGATCACTGCCATTAGGTTACTATTGTGCTAGCGCTCTATTGCGCTAGTGGGAATCGCCCGGTAATTGCCAAATGAGAACGGGCCCTTAGGGCTCGTTCACACGAGGGGCATTTTTGGCCTTTTTTCAAGCGCAGACTATTTTTAAAATCGCCCACAAAACTCTTGTGCAATGAATCTCTATGAGAAGGGTCAAATCATCGCGGTTCGTGCGCTGTGCGCGCAGCAAAGCGGTGCCTGGGCCATTTTTGGGGCGATTTTTTTTTTTTTTTTTTTTTTTTTTTTTTTTTTTTTTTTTTTTTTTTTTTTTTTTTTGCCTCAATGGAAGGTATAGGAAAAAAGCAAATGCTCACAATCGATTTATGCAGTGATTGCGTTCACGTTTTAAGAATAAATACACTGTATTTATTCTTTTCTGAGTCAGAGTGCACTTCCTGACTTGCGTGGAACTCGGGGAGTGAATTACAAAACCACTCTGGAAAAGCGCTAAGAAAATCGCTTTTACCAGAAACGCAGCGTGCAGTGGAGCGCCGGGAGCAGGAAAAAAGCCCACAAAAGCGCAAAGCGCTTGCGTTTTCGATTTCAGGTGTGAATGAGGCCTTAGAGCCAGAGGATCAGCAGGACAGCCAGGCAAGGTGCTTTTTTACTTTTTTTTTTTTTTTTTTTTTTTTTTTTTAAATTTAGGAAATGTCAGCTTCTATATGTCTTTTAACTCAGATTTCCTTTAATATGCTACTGGACAGTTTGTTTTTTTTCCCCCCTAAACTTACTTTATGAGTTATGATGACCTTAATATGGAGAAATGAGTTTCACCTGATCACAATGAAATGAAATATTACGGTGTTGACCTCGGCTGGCTTGTGTGTTAATCCTACCACTTAATGTTACACTGGAGGGTTTCCCTAGACCTGTAAATTTTAACCAGACTGCTGTGCTACTCAAGCCTGTCGCTACTGTGCGTGTGCGAGCCTGTCCCCCCATGCGTGTCTAATCTTGTGGTAGCAGCACAGTCTTGCTGGTAACATCTGAGCGCAGGGTCTGCACAGCCAGCGAGGTTAGTGAAGCCTTCGGGGTACAACAGTCTCCAGTATCCAGGGGAAGATATATTTGTGCATTCTGCTGAATACTGAAACGGATTGTAAAGTGTTGCCTACACCTCTCCATGCAGTGGTTGTTTTTGGTGGTTTTGTTTTTTAACTTTTCTTAAGGTGCATACACACATCAGACTATAGTCTTTGGAAAATGAAAGATCACTGACAGGCATTCATCTGCAGATCAGATCCACCAGGATGGATTTTCAGATCTGCAGATGATTGCTAGTTGATCTGCAGATGAATGTCAGTTAAATCATGTGTGTATGATGATCTGCAGATCTCATAGACTATCATTGCAATTTGCAGGAATGGATTTTTGGCAGGAACAGATCTTTTGCAGATACTGATCTTTTGTGTCTGTACAGCATCTGTGTGTGCAGCATCTTGCAAAGATTTTTTTTATGATGTGGAGTTCAGCTCCATAGAAAAGACTGTGTAGAGTATGGCTCTCATACTACATGAAGGGTGGTAAGATTGGTCTGTGATCTTTCATTTTCCAAAGACTATAGTCTGATGTGTGTATGTGGCCTTATTCTTCTGTTACTGCACCTGATGACTTCACTGGTAAGTTTTTGAACTTCTACTTTTGCGTTAAAGGCACAATCGTTCCATAGCGAAAATGTCTTAAAGTGATCCCGAGGTGAGTTAGAGGCTGCCATACTTATGTCCTTTTAAAGGGGAGCTTCAGCCTAAGCAAACACACTGTCATTAAGTTACTGTACATTAGTTATGTTAATTAAAACAGACAGGTAATATAATCTCTTACCCACCCTGTTTTTTAAAAGAACAGGCAAATGTTTGTGATTTCATGAGGACAGCCATCTTTTTGGTTGAAAGGAGGTGGCATAGAGCATGAGACACCGTTCCAACTGTCCTGTGTCCTCATCACCCCTCCCAGCTGCACGCATTAGGCTTCAAATCTCAAATTCAAAGTAAAAAAGATTTAAGCCAAAAGTGCAGAAGAACATCAGAAATCCCATCATGCTTTGCGCAGCATCAGGTGAAAATGCCTGGGCAGTTTTCTTCTGTGCATCTAAAAATGAGGTTTGGGTAAGAAAAACAAAGTTCTGATGCTGTGAAACTGTTAAAGAAACACCAAGCCTTTTCAGTGCTGCTGAGTAGATTTTTAGTCTGGAAGGACTCTGTGAAGTTTCATTTGGTTTGGACACTGATGAGGACTGAGACTACAAATGTTACAAGTAAATGTATACCTTTCCAAGAAGGGCAAAAAATAAGTTACAAAATGTTATAACTCGCCATTTCTCCTGTGTAACAATATTACTAATCCCTGCAACACAGTCCCTTACCTTAGGGGAAAAAAAAAGACCCACAACGTTTTCCATACCACACATACTAACAAAATAGTCTCCATGTACGAATTATACATTACCTTTTTTCTTTTACTTATTTTTTTTGTTGCATGTTAGTGTTATAAAATGTAACATTTTCAAATTGTGTTGAAAACAATCAAAACAAGTTGTCAGAGAGCTCATCCTTTTATCTACATTTCCCTGTGTGTAACAAGACATGACTCCACTTGCAAACAAATTCAACTTACAAACTTCCAGGACATGACCTGATTGTAAGTAGGGAACCACCTGTATTATTATGCATTTATTTCATGCGGGCATTGTCTGCAAAGTACTCCAAATAGTTAAGATCATTAACTGTACAATAGTCTTTTATGATTCTGAAATACAGGTGTCCCTTAAAGAGACACTGAAGCGAAAAAAAATATATGATATAATGAATTGGTTGTGTACTATGAATAATTACTAGAAGATTGGCAGCAAAGAAAATATTCTCATATTTTTATTTTCAGGTATATAGTGTTTTTTCTAACATTGCATCATTCTATAATGTGTGCAGATTACACAACACTCTGCATTCAAAATGATTCTTTCAGAGCAGTCTGTGAAGTAATGACCTCTCCTCTGGCAGAGGAAAAATAAAAAATTAACTAACAGTTGAGATAATAAAAGTCAGACAACAGCCCTCTCCACGACTTTTGAAAGTCGTAGAGCTTAATGGCTTTTTTGTATAGAGATAACAGCTGGAGTTTCTTAAATCTTCCTGTACTGGAAACAATTAGACTGATGTATCTGATCTTAATGTTTTATTTCTTAGCTGTACTACACATACAAATCATAATATCATAATTTTTTTTTCGCTTCAGTGTCTCTTTAAGGTCCATACACACGTCGGATTTTTCCGAACGACTGGTCGTTTGAACGTCCCGTTGTTCAGTCGTCCGCACGCCAAATCGGGCACGTGTACAGTCCGTCGTTCGGGTGATAAGACTGGTCTTGAGCGATCCGCCCGGCGACCCGTCGTTCGGGAAAAATCCGACGTGTGTATGGGCCTTTACTTACAAACAGGTTATGTTCCGAAAAGTTTGTAAGTTGAGTCTTGTTATACATAAGTGTGTAAATGATTTACCTTTGGATGTATAGTATATACAAATTTTTTATTTTTTTTCAAATGTGCTTTTAAAGTGTTACAAGCTGTTTACAAAACGTAAAAAAAAACCCAGAACTGTATATTTTGTATATGGAGACAACTTTTGTATGTATGACATGTTGGGTTGCAATGAACGCTGTTTAGCATGCAGTAAAGGTGCTCATACATCTACTGTTTTTGCAACCCGGTCGACCATATGATTTGATAATTCTATCAAATTGGATGAAAATTGGTGCCGCAATAAGCGATACTCGATTGACTAGTTGACCAATTTTGGGCTAATATTGGCAAATGCGTCGATAGGGCATGCTGGAATGATCTCGGTCGAAAGTGCTCAATGGCCTGCCCTGCGGTAACCGCTTGTGATATCATCATAACAACCAATTACGACGGGTCCCCAGTCGGCGGTCACTGTCCATCTCTGACACAAGCACTTAGAAAATGGCAGTTGCTCCATCCAGTCGCCAGAATACTGTGCATGGTATGGGGGGGGGGGGGGGGGGTCATGCATCTTTGTATAGATTTCCTCTAGGGAGTGCTTTTGTAAAATATAGATTATAGATAAAATACTGATCCTCTCCTATGAAGCAATGGACTAGTCAAAAACGTTCTGTTAGATTTCTACTAACTACTGTAAGTAATGGCAAAACAGAAGAAAGGTGTGTTTTGTTTTGTTTTTTAACTCCTTTTACTCTAGAAGAAACCTACTTCTTAGTTGCAAGTGTTTACATGTATATTTTAAATTTTAACAATTTTTACGTGATAAGTTTGGCAGATAGTTTTTCACGCGTGCCTGATGAAGCGGATTTTGTACTGAGAAATGCATAGCAATACTTTAGTATTTTTATTTATTTATTTTTTGAGTAAAAATCAGTTTAGTCAACTTGCTAGAGGTAAGTCCACAGTTACCTCCTTTTTTTTTTTTTTTTTTTTTTTTTAACATTGTATTCCCTGTGGTGCCTCTGCTGCCCTTGCTGATTGCCGTTAAGACTGTAAAGTGGTTGTGTCCACAACTATAGTAGTAGCATGTCACTTCCTGGCTATGATCTGGTGTGAATGGTGATCACGTGCAGGAACTGTTCAGAGGTTCTCTTTTGCAATGTCTCAATGAGGAGAATCTTTCACTAGGGAAAGAATGCTTCGTCATGCTGTCATTCACTAATTGAGCAAAGTAACATATTTCTTCCATGTCTGTCAGTGTCCAGATTAGTATTGCAGTGTAATGAGGAATCCACTTCGGGAGTGTCAATGTTTCAGACACAGAGCCGTGAAAAGATTTGATTAACCAATGGCTAACACGTGCTAAACTGTTACTGGTATAGATCACAGTCCGACCCTTTTTTTTATTTTTATTTTTTTTCCCCTACCTTCTCCTTAGTTACAATGTAATATATTTCTTTTTGGCATGATACAGACATAAATACTTTATCTGTTATAAAAAGTAGTGGATGGATAGTGTTCTGGTTAAGGGCTCTCCCTCTGACACAGGTAACCAGGGTTCAAATCTTGTCTCTTCCTGTTCCGTAAGCCAGCACCTTTTCATTAGGGAGACCTTGGGCAAGACTCCCTAACACTGCTACTGCCTATAGAGTGCGTTTTAGTGGCTGCAGCTCTGGCGCTTTGGGGACCTCAGGAGAAAAGCGCGATATAAATGTTTTTTTGTCTAAATGTATGCACAATAATTGTTTTACTTGTAGCAAATGCTATGCTAATATGAAAAGGGGGAATTGATAGAAGAACAGATCCACGTGATTTGAAAGTGAATCTAGTGTATTTACAGTGGCCCCGATGCCTCGACTAGCCATCAGCCCGTTGGATCAATTTAACCAAGTGTGTTAGTCAACCCGCCTGCTGCATGCGCTTTGTTGCCCTCTTGCCTGTATGAAAGATGCCTAAATGAGTTTCTCAGAATAACTGTCACTGATAGTAAGGACTACTGTACTGTGCCTTTTCTTTTTTTTCAAAGCTATGTGTATGTCTGATTGGCACCCCCCCTTAATTGGCTTGGCTCCCCTCTACACCACATTGGGGCTGCACTCTTTGTGTGTGTGTGTGTGTGTGTGTGTGCCGCTCATACACAATTGGCTCCGGCATACTGCTTGTGTGGTTACTGCATACCCGCACTGATGGAAGAGGAGGTGCGTAGCCCTGATATGATTGCCTAGAATACCTTGTCACCAGCCTTCCTGGGGGGGGGGGGTCAGAGTACTGAGAGAAGCCTCAATAGGATCCTGAGGCTTCCCTCTATTTAGGTAAATATCTAATTATTCAGCTTGGGTAAACTTTAAGGGCATATGAAGTGGTGCCTAAACACCGTACATTTCAAAACACTGCACGCTAATTTTGGCGCAGCGTAAACATCACTCTAGTTAGGGGTGCAGGAAATGGCAGTAGTAGACTGTTAGTAAACTTACCAATATTCTACTATTTGCTTGATATAGTGAAATATGTAACGGACCTAACCTCTCCCTACTCTCTTCCCCCCCCAAAGCAGGCCACTAATAACCACACACATACTAAACCCCTGCAACAAAAATGGGCAGGTGCCAGGACTGCACGTTATACACACTGTGGCTACTAATAGTGGAAGCAACTCTCCCATTTTTTTTCCTTTAACTGCTCCAGCCTAAACAGGGGCCTGAAATATTGCTGTAGTTCCTTGTTTAACACACGCTTGTTTCCTTTTTTGCAGTTCAACCAGTCAGTGGGTAACGAGATAAACATTGGCGTGGGGACCTCTTTCTGCCTGTGCACCGATGGCCAGCTTCACATTAGACAAGTGTTACATCCAGAAGCCTCCAAAAAGGTAACTCCTCCCCCTTCTACCAGCCACGCTGTGTCCTGGAAATTATAATGGCATTGTTGAACATACGTAATGGATCCAGTAGGATGCAACAGGCAGTACCAAGATTATGGCTTTCCTTTGACAAATGCATTAAATTTTCATAGAGGTTATACAACAGCTGGCATTTTCAAAGCAAACCTGTCACATAATTGTAGAGATTATTTCCATCGCAGCCTTTGTGCTGTAAAGTATTTGTGTATTTTATACAGTGTTATATATTACCCTGCAAACCTATAGTGAACCAGAACTCCTAGGATTGTGTAAGGGGGGTGGGGAGGAGGGGCTACAAAGGACCTAAAAGCCCTCTAGCTAAAATGCTATGGAAAACAGAAGTTTGCCTTCTTAAAACAGGTGTTTGCCATTATTTAGGTTGGAGTGAGCATATGATGTTTCCCACAATGCATCACTGCTGAATATGCAAGTCATCCATTGTTCTCCCTGTAAGATAGCCACACCTCCAGAACCACTGGAATGCAATAATGTGTCAGCTTGTTAATTGTACAGAGCCACAATAATCTACCATGCATACAGACTTTTGGCTTGATTGCTCCTCATCAGTGCATGGCGTGGACTAATGTGGCTCTATGGGGTGGCAAACTCCCATAGTTACGGACTACCCAGCAAGCTCATGGTGAACAAGAAATCCCAGGAGTGTTTAAGGGGCTACAATGGGCCTAAAAGCCCCCTTAAAATGCATGGAAAACAAGTTTGCTTTCTTAAAACAGAAAGTATTTGCTGTATGTTATACGGAGTGCCTAAAATAAAGCTGTGATCATTAATGCAATATACTTCATATATATTCAGTTTTGTTACTGGTAGACTAACAAAAATATTGGTATCGGTACTCCAATACTGTTTGTAGATGTTTGCATGTTAGATGTCAGCACTTCAGCGGAGGGATAAGTGTAGGTAGTCATTTTTGTAAAAAAAAAAAACCTATGTAGCGTGGGTTTGGGCCAATCAAATGCACTTCCTACAGATTTTGGCTCAATTCCAATTTGCATATAATTTACATGCAATCCAGGATTCCTAGCGTCTCACTGACCCTCTAGTCAGGGCAGTTTCTAGGCTAAATTTCACCCAGTTCGAGAGTCAAAAAATATGCCCCCCCCCTTTCCCCAAAATCAGAAACATTGTGCGTTAAAAAAAAACAAAAAACTACTTACCTGGGGGGTGGGGGCTCCTCCACCTCCTGACAGCCTATGCGTATTTCAACTGCAGTTCTGCTCCCAGACGGTATCCCGAGATCCCCTCCATAGTAGCCACTAAAGAGGTCGGCAGCTTCTGTGCCTCCTAAGTGCACGGCCACACTGATCCCACTCCTGTAGTTGGCCGCGTTCTAAATACTGGCCGTGTTGAACGCTAGTAAAACTACAAGCAGCGAGGTTGCAGGCCCGCATAGGCGCAAAAAACGCTGACCTGCTACGGAGGGGACCCCGGTTGGGAGTGGAGCTGCAACAAGGAACACATATGCTGCCAGGGCTGGAGTAATCCCCAGGTAAGTAGATCTGTTTTTTTTTTTTTTTTTTTTTAAACTCCCAGACAACTATGTAAAATCACAAATTGGAACTAGGCTACGAGTGCCATTGTATCATGCACTGAGCAAGGGTCTCTGGCTGAGGGGGTCTCGGGTGGTATTGTAAGTTACAAATATTACAATACCACCTCAGGCCACCTCAGCCAGAGACCCCCCCCCCCCCCTACATGTTGCAATCCCACTGGCCTGACCCCACAACCCCCCTCCCAGTACATGGGACAGCACGGTGGCATAGTGGTTAGCGCTCTCGCCTTGCAACGCTGGGTTCCCGGTTTGAATCCCAGCCTGGTCAACATCTGCAAGGAGTTTGTATGTTCTCCTCCGCACTCCTTATCCACCGCCTCCATCATGGCATCCAGCTGCGGGGAAATCACAGCCAGCAGATCCCAGAGGCAAGCAGCCAGTCACTGTGCCACACATACAGCTCATTAGCATACTCTGCATACAGTTGATTACTGTGCCATACGTGTAATCTACCTATTACTACCATGGGAGCAACCATCACTATACCTATCTCTGTACCATGTACAATGCATGTAGCCCACCACAGTGCCAACCATGTAGCTCATCACTGTGCCATCCATAGAGTCCATTACCATAGTATGCATATAGTCCATCCCTGCACCATCCATGTAGCCCACCACAGTGCCATCCATCCCTGCAGCCCATCAGTGCCCCTCACAGCAGCCCATCAGTGCCATCCATCCCTGCAGCCCATCAGTGCCCCACACAACAGCATGCCATCCATCCCTGCACCATCCATGTAGCCCACCACAGTGCCATCCATCCCAGCAGCCCATCAGTGCCCCTCACAGCAGCCCATCAGTGCCATCCATCCCTGCAGCCCATCAGTGCCCCACACAACAGCATGCCATCCATCCCTGCACCATCCATGTAGCCCACCACAGTGCCATCCATCCCTGCAGCCCATCAGTGCCATCCATCCCAGCAGCCCATCAGTGCCATCCATCCCAGCAGCCCATCAGTGCCCCTCACAGCAGCCCATCTGTGCCATCCATCCCTGCAGCCCATCAGTGCCCCACACAACAGCAGTCCATCAGTGCCATGCCATCCATCCCTGCACCATCCATGTAGCCCACCACAGTGCCATCCATCCCTGCAGCCCTATCAGTGCCCCACACAGCAGCAGCCCATCAGTGCCATCCATCCCTGCACCATCCATGTAGCCCACCACAGTGCCATCCATCCCTGCAGCCCATCAGTGGCATCCATCCCTGCACACATCCCATCAGTGCCCCTCACAGCAGCATCCCATCAGTGGCATCCATCCCTGCAGCTCATCAGTGGCACTGGCATCCATCCCTGCACACATCCCATCAGTGCCCCACACAGCAGCAGCCTGGCAGATCCTGCAGGATGGATGTATTAATCAGCAGGAGGTGCCCCCCTCCTCCCCTCTTACCTTGATCATTGATGATGATGGCCTAGAAGAGCCCCCCCCCCCAGCGCCCCACACTCCTTATCCACCGCCTCCATCATGGCATCCAGCTGCGGGGACAATCCAGAGAGGAGAAATCACAGCCAGCAGATCCCAGCCGCGGCCGCTCCTGTCACGTGACGTCAACACGCGGGAGCACCCGCCGCCCAGAAGGATCTAGGCTAGCTAGGAAGTAGGAGGAACTGAAGCCGGCGGTGATCGCGCTGGCGCGCACAGCTCCTCCTGCCTCTTGCTGCACCGCGTCCGCACGTCACCGGCGGCGGCTCCTGGCAGTGACGTGACGTCACCCTTCTCCTTCTGCCTGGCGCCCCCCCTAATCTGTCTCTCATCAGCGCCCCGTTCAGCAGAACCGGCAGAACGGGGCAAGAAATGGCCCTGCCTCTAGTATAGTCCATTTGTACAAAAGAAGCAGTGGGAATAGTTTTTAAAGTGGACCTGAACTTAGAACTTCCTCTCTGCTCTAAAAGATGAGCAACAGCATAATGACCTTTACACAAAAACATTTATTTGCTCCAGCTTACAGAACTCCTGCAATAAATCTGCAGTGTCTATTTCCTGCTTTCATGGAAGCAGTCAAAGGGTTAGCATTCTGTTTACATATTAGCTGTCTACTGAGGATTGCGGAATTTCTGTGCTTAGAGATCAAATTATACTCATAATTACTTGAAGATGAGGGGGCATTAGACATGCTCTTTTCTCTAGGAAAACATGGTGCCTTTCTCGGTTTTCCTTGTGTCCTATGCAGGAGTTTAAGTCCACTTTGTAAAAGCACCAATTTGAAGTTGAGACTTGCATGTTGGGCACAGTGTAACAGCTTATGCTCTACATACCCAGAGTAACATGCCCGTATTGTGTGTGTTTAAAAAGGGGCCCCTGATCAGTAAACCTATGCATTTTTTTTATTTTTTTTTTAAGAGGAGCTGTCAGCCATACTATCTCGGAAAAAAACCCACATATATAAGTAGATAAATACTTGCTCTACTTACATAACATATGTATTGCACTGTCCACGTTTTTGATTTTAGTGATTTTTCTACAGTAAAAAAGAGAATATCCTTCTTAGCATTTCCCATTTAACTGTGGCTGTTTTGAAGCCAATCCTGATGTCATTTCCTCCTTTACTCTCCTCTGCCTGATTTGCCTGCCCTTCACTATAAAAAGTGCATTGTCTCAGCATGAGAAATATTGGCCATTCAGAGAGGAACAGAGGTGTAGGAGGGGAAAACGGGAGGGAAAGAGGCTTCAGCCAATCGGGCTGCATTAGTTAAGTCTGAGGGGAAGTAGAGCAGCAAAAAAGGAAAACCCAACATGCCCTGCAACTTCCTTTTTGTGTACCAAATAAGTCAGGTAAACTGGGGAATGATCATTTATCAACAAGAAAAGTAATAGTGATTTTAACTTTTGGATTGCCTGATTAGCATCCTTATTACTTGTTTACCAGATAAAAATAAAGAATTGATTTTATGCCCAACAGTTACACTTTAAACACACTAATTATCCGAGTATCTCACCTGATAGCGAAGTAAGCAAAGTGCCCAACTGTTGCTTTTTTTTTCTAGTCAAGCAAAGAGTCTGATAAAGAGCAGTTTTAAAAATCTGACCAGATAACCTGAAGCAGTCTAGCTGGAGGAGTTGACAGCAGATTCACTGTACAGGGCTGCTGCTTTTTTTTTTTTTCTTCTTCATGCTTTTCAGACTGAAGAGGGAGAAAATGCACAGAGCTTTTTAATGACAAGATTGCCAGTCTGAATGACTGGGCTCTTACGGCAGTTTCCACTAGGGTGACTTCACCAAGTTTACCCACATGCACATTCTGATGGGTATTCTCTTCTTCTAGATTTGGGCGCAGCCAGCACCGCCATAGACTATAATAGGAATCAGTCTATAGCGGCGCTCAGTGAGTAACATCGGCGCCGTCAGCAGACTGAGCCGAAGTTGCTTAAAAAACAATAATTCGGCCTACAGCAATCGCTGGAAGCCAAATTCTATCATTCCCCCACTACCCATGGCGGCCTGGAGGGGGAATAGTAATTAACACGGCCTGGACTTGTGCAGAAGCAGGATCAGCCATATATCGGCTGTATCCTGCGCCCAAGTCTATCGGCGCCGATTTCATATGTATGCGAACTACGTGCCTGTTGGCCACAAGTGCCTCTTGGTTGTGATTAAAGGGACTCGGAGCACCTCTCATGAAGTATGCTTTTAAAGAGACTCTAACCAGTAATGCAAAGTACTTAAAGGGAACCTTAACTGAGATGGATATGGCTGTTTCCTTTTAAACAATACCAGTTGCCTGGCAGTCCTGCTGAACTCTTTGGCTGCAGTAGTGGCTGAATCACACACCTGAAACAAGCGTGCAGCTAATCCAGTCTGACTTCAGTCAGAGCACCTGATCTGCATGCTTGTTGAGGGGCTGTGGCTAAAAGTATTGGAGAGTCCGGCAACTGGTATTATTTTAAAGCCGTATTGTCACCATAAAAATCTAATTTCAACAGCAACTGGTCTGAGCGTATTAAGTGATAAAGATGCTAAGCTTGCATTCAAAACTTTCAAAACTTTTTCTGCTGTTATGATTTGGAGTTATCACATAAGGAACACTGGCCCTTTAGTAGTCGTTGTTAAAGAATTGCATGCTGGGTTTTTTTTTATCTATAATCTATTCCTCCTCTTCCCTTTATTTCCCTGCCAGCTGCTTATCTGAAACCTAATCCCCTACTCACTTGTGTTTACAAGCAAGGCTGAGGCGACTCAGCGATTGGAGGAGACAAGAAAAAAAGGAAAGGGCAGAAATGACATCACGAGTTAGCCTTAACTGTGGGAAAAAGACATGGCCCCCACCAGGAACAGAATTCTCGTCATTTACTATGTAACATTCACTGAAATCAAAACGTGGACAGTATAATGCATGAAATATAAGTAGATCAAGTATCTATCTACTTATATATGTGTTTTTTTCCCCCTGGCAAAGTATGGCTGATCCTACTGCTTTAAAAGGGAAACATCCATATCCTTCTCAGTTTCGGTTCCCTTTAAATATGCATACCTTTCTGTAGCTTGTGCTCTCCTCTTTCATTTGTTCTACACCAAATAGTTTTCGTTTGCTTTTCAATTTAAAAATCGCGGCTGCCATCTTGGCTATGTATATAACTTCCGGGTCGCCCCTGTCTTCTCTGTTAGAGAAGTGCATCGCTGAATGAAGCAGGAAGAGGAAGTGACACACATGGCCATTGCAAGAGGCTCCTCCAGAGGGATCATAGCACGACTTTGTTGGAAGTCGTCTGGCTTAAAGGCATGCCCGTGATAGGTGCTCGGTGTCCCTTTTTTAAAATGAAGCCGAATAGCCGTGTTTGTGTTTGTAACGCCATGTGTCATCATGTGACACACAGTGGAGTTTCCCATTGGCAAAAAAAACCACCATAACCTGTCACGTTGTCATTAAATCAATGAAGTTGGGCTTTGAACACGAGTAAGGAGTCTGGCAAGTGGGAAGGCTGCCGTCTTGTTTTCACCATTTGTTTTTCAATATGGATGCTCATTCAGATTACTCTTCATTGAAATTTCTGCATTTCCGATCGGAAATCTGCATTTTCAGTTTGATTTCCACAGAAAATAATTTTAGCCCAATCGCAGAACTCTGAATCAGTGGACCAATCGGAGAAGGCAGAATTTTTCTGCGAAAATCTGATTACTGCAGTTTTACACAAATCACAAGACTCTGATACTGAGTATTCCAGAGTCTGGCCAGTGATTGGTCTAAAATTTCAGTGGTATTCTGATTAGCACGGTTTAGTGAATCAAGCCCCTGGTGTGCAGAAAACGCATACAGAAATCCGACAGATGAGTGTGCTCCCAGCCTCAGCTTATTACACTCACTCTGTCTAGCTCTGATGTAGCAGAACTGGCTCTGCAGACTTCTCCAGCATCACTACAGTACACAGCACTTGGGGAGGGGTAGAGAGGTTGGGGCTGGGCATTGTACACAAGGGCCTGCTGCACACTGAATAGGGCCTGTCTACAAATCTTTGTTTGCAAAACTTTGATTCCTTATCAGTGGCTGAGTATATGCAGTCATTAATTGTGCAGAGAGCACATTTTTTTTTTCACTTCTTGCCCTTAGTTGTCACTCTCTCTCAGGACAGAGTCCCCTGTGGCTTCTGGGCCCCCCTGCAGCTGCATCCCTTACAGGGTCTATTGTTACGCCCCTGATCACAAGTTTATGATGTATTTCCAGTGCACTTCACTGCTTATCTCTCTTTGGATATATTACATTACCTGTTTGTGATAATGAGCAGGAACACTACTTTTATTGCACTGACTTGGCAAAGTGGCTTTTGTTCCTAACCAATCAGATCTCTTGCTCAGCTTCATACAAATAAGGAGATGAAGCTTGATTGGCTGGTAGGAATGCCCTCTACATAAGTTCCAGTTTTCATTCATCTAGGCTGTTTATAGGCCATGAAGCTTATTATACAGCACAACTACCATAATTGCCTGTCAGCAACAAGTTGTATTTGTCTCCTGTGATTGGTTACGCTGTGCTTTTCTTGTATGCCTTCATTAAACCTAATGCTGATGGCACAATAGCCTAAATATAAAGAGGAAGAGCCCCTCTTGTTTTTTCATTGAATCCGATACAGATTTAGTAATGGGAATCTTGGTGTGACCAGTGAATACAATATAGCTGGATAACATGTGTAGAGTCTCTAATTATATCTTCATTAGTGAGCCATGTTCCCAGGGGATCCCTCTGGCCTGCCTGATCTTTGTTTACCTTTTATGCTATTCTTACAGGTACACAGGTTATTCTGATGCGCGTCTTTTAGAGCAGAGAGGAAGTTTTGAGTTCAGGTCCGCTTTAACGGACACCTGAGGGTACTTTTGCCACATCCCACCGCCATTCAATGAGTCTAGGGAGACTTTCATACTGCGACGCGACAGAAGTGGCGTTTTCGCCACGTTCCCGACGCAGGTCCCAAACTACGTTAACATGCGGCTTCTGTGTCGACTTGCAGTGATCTGCGTCGGCCCGTAAGTCATGTCAGTCTATGGCGATGTGTAGATTTTAAAAAAATTTACCGACGCTGTGTGCATGCGTGGAAGCGTATTTAAACCATATGCTTTCGCATACCCAAAGCAGGAAGTGACGTCAAGCGCAAGTCTTTTCGTGCATGGCTGGTGGCCAGATGAAAAACCGCAATAGTACGGTGTTCCCTGAAGGCCTGTTTTTGACGGTGTGATGCGGTGCACCGGGCACGACGCACCGCATCGCCAACGCTGGTTTACAGTGTGAAACCAACCTGAAGTGAGAGGGACATGGAGGCTGCCATATTTATTCCTTTTTTAAAGCAATATCCATTTCTTGGCTATCCCGCTGTTCCTCTGCCCCTAATAGTTACAGCCATAGACCCTGAACAAGCATGCAGCAGATCGGGGGTGTTTCTGACAATATTGTCAGATCTGCCAAGATTAGCCGCATGCTTGTTTCTGGTTTTATTCAGACACTACTGCAGCCAAATAGATCAGCAGGGCTGCTAGGCAACTGCTATTTAATAAGAAAGAAATATGGCTTCCTCCATATACCTCTCACTTCAATTGTTCTTTTTAAAGGAAACCTGAAGTACCCCAAAAAAAGTTTCTTAGCTGGGGCTTCTGCTAGCCCCCAGCAGTTGCCCTGTGCCCGTGCTGCTACCAAACGATCCTTCGGTCCCCCAGCTCGGCTCAGTTTCACTTCAGTAGCTGTTCACTGTGTGGCCCTGGCCGCGCACATTTTCATTCGCTCCAGTCACCGGAAGCATCCTGCGCAGGCGCAATAGAGGCCTGCTAGGAGCCCTCCTTCGTCCATCTTGGTAGGTTTTCATTGGTGCTCTGCTGGTAATAAACACCTCCATAGCTCCCAACTGTTGTTTTTATTTAGGAGGGACAGTCTCTCTTTAGGAACCGAATCCCTTTGTCCCTCTTCCTTCCTCATTTGTCCCTCTTTCGGGACTGATGTACCGATTGAGGAAATGTGTTTTTTTTTTTTTTTTTTTTTTTTTTTTTTTTAAATGAAGGAAAACTACTGATCTAAAGGACCAGTGTGATCTAGATGATAAAAGTACATATTTTGCTTCTGAATTCTTTGTGGTATCCATGGTGAGGGGTGTGATGGGAGGTGTGGCAGGGGTGTGTCTTATTGGCCCTCTTTCTTATGTAAGAACGTTGGGAGGTATGCACCTCTGTGCACGGCATAGTGGTAATCCTTAAAGTGTTACTGTCGGGCATAAAATAAAAAAAACATTCTTTATTTTTATCTGATAAACAAGTAATAAGGATGCTAACCAATCCAAAAGTGGACCTGAACTCTTGCACAGGACAGAAGGAAAACCTAGAAAAATACATGCTGTATGTATTTAGAGAGTTTGGCCATCATGATTGGCTTCAAAATGGCCACAGTCCTAAAAAGGATTTTCTCTTTAAACTGTTTCCTTACTCTAAATACACCTGACACTGCAGCTGCTCTTGGTAGATTTTGGGGCTCCATATTAAGAGTGCTTGGGGCCCCATGTAAAACTTGCACTCGGGCCCCAAGCTCCTTCGTTTCACCACTGAGTCCAAGTCATTCAGCAGGAATGGTACCCGCTGATAGGGTGCATGATCAACCTGAAATCACTAGGGGTAGGACTCTACCAATCTACTATAGGAATACCGGTATATTTTGGTTTGTATAGCTCTGCAGACATGTTCGAAAAAAGTTCCAACACCTCCCAAAATGTTTCAGGTCTTAATTCTGGCTTCAGGCTGTGTCAGAGAAAGGAACTCTGTATCTTCCTCTTATCTTCCAAGCACTCCCTCAGGTCCTTTTCATAGATAATAAATTCTGAGACCGCTGGAAATAATGTCCATGCTACAATTCATGTCTGAACAGACCCGTGTGATGTTTCTGCATTCCAGCTACTATTCAGCCTGTTCGGGATTAAGCCTCATATGCACCTGTACTTTTTATTAAAGGTGAACTGTAACCTCTCTTGCCAGAGCGACTTAAAGGCGGATTCAGAAGTCATTTCAATGTAATTAGTGAAATTGCTACCGTGATTACCGTAAGCAATTACAACTGAGGCCAATTTTAGTTTGAAGGGAATTTTTTTTTCCCTGGGCGGGTTTGAGAAGGGATCCCCTATTTCTTCCCAGCAACTGAAGAGGCTCTGAACTGTAGTTTGTCCATGAATCAATCCCGAACTCTTCATATACAAGACCGACATCATAGAAGCTGCTTGGTATAATAAAGGCTTCTTGCACACTGCATGCATTTCCAATTCCGCTTTTTAATCGGATCTGATTCAGATTTTTAATCTTTACTGCATGCTGTGTTTTTTGATCAGTTTTTCTGTTGAATGTATTCAGGGAAAATCGGAATTGAAAATCGGAAAACTGAATTGGAAAACTGATTTGCAGTGTGCAGGGAGCCTAAAGAGGAACTGTAACCAAGGATTGAACTTCATCCCAATCAGTAGCTGATACCCCCTTTTCCTATGAGAAATCTTTACCTTTTCTGGAGTAGATAATCAGGGGGTCTGTATGGCTGATATTGTAGTGAATCTCCTCCCACAGTGTTATGTCAGGACCATGGTCCTGACAGATTCCTGTCTGTGTACCCTGTTGTATTGTGGGAAATGACAGCTGTTTCCAACTGCCAAGCAACCAGTATCTATTTAAAAAAAAAATAAAAAAAATGTGGTTATTGATGATGGCAGTTGGTGCTGTTTGGTGGTGGTAGTAGTAGTAGAGTGGATTACTTGTGAATCGATTCGTTTCCCCCCCCCCAGTAGTCTCAAGACTGCTGGGCACAACTGGCATAGAGAAACAGTCTAGCCATTGGCATGACACTTGATTGCCTGCGGTGACCGACGTCTGTACAGCTGTACACTCAGTGACAGGTCAGGAGCAGAGACCACGGACTGCAGAAAAATGTAGCTTAGTCTTTCAGCTTGTCGCCTCATCAATCATAAACCATTAGCTCGGGTGGTTGTGATCTGTGTGCATCAGACTAAACTTGCATCTGTGGAAATGTTGCTTTCTCTCTTCACCCTCCACCACACGCACCCCTTCCCTGCTCTCTGCAGGTGTTTGTCTACCTGTGACTTGGTAAATATTGGCTCATACAGTTGCAGGAAAACTTTCAGGCAAGCAGAGCAGGACATGTGCTCTCCGGAGGAGCCAGATCTTCTCTGATTCTGGCTATGCAGGTGTGTAAGAAAGCGAGATGGTCTCCATAGCGAGGTCAACAAGCAGGACTGGTTCCTCTGCTTGTGCAGCGTTAGAATGAGCTGAGCTGCCCAGAAACATTCAGAACAGAAAGGAATTGTTCTTATCCATGGCTCATGGAAGGCAGGTGGATAGCTGGATGTAGATTATGGCGATTACTTACAGCATAGGCATCAGTGTTTATACTACCCGACATGCCATTATCACAGCATTGTCATATTGCTGAAATCACTGGAGAGGGTTTGGTTTTCTGGCAAAAAAGTTATCAATATCGAGAATCAGCACCAAAAACTTATGTGAGCATTTTTAGTAAAATGCTATAGGTTTTATAGAAGCGCAGCACAAAAACTGAGTGTTTTTTTTTTTTTTTTTTTTTTTTTTTAATGCAGAGTAGACCGTATGCAGGCAGTTCCTAAAGTATGCAACTCTGTCCTGTCACCCCATTCCCAACCCCCCAAAAAAGGTACCGGTAAACTGTTTTGGACAAGATTTATAATTCTCAAATGCTATTGTTTGCAAAAAATATTGCTCTATGGAAGTGTCTTGAGAGAGAGAGAGAGAGAGAGAGAGAGAGAGACTCTCAACTGTCCTCTCTTTCTTGGAAGGACAGTTCCTCTTTGAGAACTACAGTGGTTTGCAAAAGTATTCAGCCCCCTTGACGTTTCCACATTTTGTCATATTACTGCCACAAACCTGTATATATATATTTTTTTGGAATTCCACGTGAAAGACCAATACAAAGCGGTGTACACGTGAGAAGTGGAACAAAAATCGTACATAAATCAAACCTTTTTTTTTTACAAATAACTACAAAGTGGGGTGTGCGTAATTATTCAGCCCCCTTAGGTCTGATTGCAGTCAAGTTGCCCATAGACATCGCCTGGTGAGTGCTAATGACTAAATAGAGTGCACCTGTGTGTAATCTGTCAGTACAAATACAGCTGCTCTGTGACGGCCTCAGAGGTTGTCTAAGAGAATATTGGGATCAACAACATCATGAAGTCCAAAGAACACACCAGACAGGTCAGGGATAAAGTTATTGAGAAATTTAAAGCAGGCTTAGGTTACAAAAAGATTTCCAAAGCCTTGAACATCCCACGGAGCACTGTTCAAGCGATCATTCAGAAATGGAAGGAGTATGGCACAACTGTAAACCTACCAAGACAAGGCCGTCCACCTAAACTCACAGGCTGAACAAAGAGAGCGCTGATCAGAAATGCAGTCAAGAGGCCCATGGTGACTCTGGATGAGCTGCAGAGATCTACGGCTCAGGTGGGGGAATCTGTCCATAGGACAACTATTAGTCGTGTGCTGCACAAAGTTGGCCTTTATGGAAGAGTGGCAAGAAGAAAGCCATTGTTAACAGAAAAGCATAAAAAGTCACGTTTGCAGTTTGCCACAAGCCATGTGGGGGACACAGCAAACATGTGGAAAAAAGTGCTCTGGTCAGATGAGACCAAAATGAAACTTTTTGTCCAAAATGCAAAATGCTATGTGTGGCGCAAAACCTACACTGCACATCACTCTGAACACACCATCCCCACTGTCAAATATGGTGGTGGAAGCATCATGCTCTGGGGGTGCATCTCTTCAGCAGGGGCAGGGAAGCTGGTCAGAGTTGATGGGAAGATGGATGGAGCCAAATACAGGGCAATCTTGGAAGAAAACCTCTTGTAGTCTGCAAAAGACTTGAGACTGGGGAGAAGGTTCACCTTCCAGCAGGACAATGACCCTAAACGTAAAGCCAGGGCAACAATGGAATGGTTTAAAACAAAACATATCCATGTGTTAGAATGGCCCAGTCAAAGTCCAGATCTAAATGCAATTGAGAATCTGTGGCAAGATCTGAAAAAAACTGCTGTTCACAAACGCTGTCCATCTAATCTGACTGAGCTGGAGCTGTTTTGCAAAGAATGGGCAAGGATTTCAGTCTCTAGATGTGCAAAGCTGGTAGAGACATACCTTAAAAGACTGGCAGCTGTAATTGCAGCAAAAGGTGGTTCTACAAAGTATTGACTCAAGGGGCTGAATAATTACACACAACCCACTTTGCAGTTTTTTTGTTTTTTTTTGTTTTTTTTTAATGGTTTGGCATCATGTATGATTTTCGTTCCACTTCTCACATGTACACCACTTTGTATTGGTCTTTCACGTTGAATTTCAATAAAAATGATTCAGGTTTGTGGCAGTAATATTACAAAATGTGGAAAACTTCAAGGGGGCCGAATACTTTTGCAAACCACTGTAAATCCCTCTGTCCCTCTCTCTCCCTCATTTGTCCCTCTTTCAGGACTAATATATGGATCTGTGTAAATGTATTTTTTTTCTACTGTTAAAATGTTTAATTGGCTCCAAACTTCCCATTTAAATGTGTATTTTTCTTAAAGTGGACCTGAACTCAGAACGTCCCCTCTGCTCTAAAAGATATGCAGCAGAATAATAACCTTTAAACAAAGAACATTTCTTTGTTACAGCTGATACAAATCCTAAAATAAATCTGAACTCTTTCTACTTGCTGATTCATGGAAGCAGAAATATTAACACCCTGTGCTTTCAAATGAGCTTAAAGAGACACTGAAGCGAAAAAAAATATATAATGAATTGGTTGTGTACTATGAATAATTACTAGAAGATTAGCAGCAAAGAAAATATTCTCACGTTTTTATTTTCGGGTATATAGTGTTTTTTTTCTAACATTGCATCATTCTATAATATGTGCAGATTACACAACACTCAGCATTCTAAATGATTCTTTCAGAGCAGTCAGTGAACAAATTTTCTTTTTCTCTGCCAGAGGAGAGGTCATTAGTTCACAAACAGTTGAGATAATAAAAGTCAGACAGCCCTCTCCACGACTTTGAAAGTCGTAGAGCTTAATGGCTTTTTTGCATAGAGATAACTGGAGTTTCTTAACTCTTAAGGTGGCCATACACTGGTCGATGTGCCATTAGATCGACCAGCTGACAGATCCCTATCTGATCGAATCTGATCAGATAGGGATCGTATGGCTGCCTTTACTGCAAACAGATTGTGAATCGATTTCAGCCTGAAACCGATCACAATCTGTTCAGCTGCTCCTGCCGCCTGTCCCCCCCCCCCCCCCCCCGTATACATTACCTGAGGCTGGCTCCCGGGCATCTTCTCCGCACTGCACCGCACCGCTGTTCTTGCTCCATCCCGGCGCTTCCTGTGTTACTCCGTGACCAGGAAGTTCAAATAGAGCGCCCTCTATTTCAACTTCCTGGTCACCGGAGTGACACAGGAAGTATAAGCGTACACTGGGACATGCGGAAATGCGGTGCAGCGAGGAGAAGAGGACCCCGGAGCCAGCTTCAGGTAATGTATACATGCTCGGATCGGGCCCGAATCGTACGCCGCAAGCGACGCGCTCCTACCGCCGGGCGATCGAGGGTAATTTCCCGCACGGCGCGATCGACGGTCCGATCCGATTTCGGGAGGGAATCGGATCGGCGGGTGCGTTTAGCGCAAGCGATTGGCAGCAGATCCGATCCCAGGATCGGATCTGCTGTCGAAACGGCCGTGAATCGAGCCAGTGTATGGCCTGCTTTACTGTACTGGAAACAATTAGACTGATGTATCTGATCTTAATGTTTTATTTCTTAGCTGTACTACACATACAAATCATAATACCGTAAAAAAATGTTTTCGCTTTAGTGTCTCTTTAACTGCCATCCCTGCCATGGCAGTCATGTGACACAGGTGAGAGATCAAATTACAATTTGAAATTGGACACAAATGAGGGGGAATTAAACAAGCTAAACTCTCTCTAAAAGCATACTGGGTGCATTTCTGTTTTCCTTCTGTCCTGTGCAGTTTATTTCCAAACAGTAATATGAATAAAAACTAGAAATGATGGAAAGAGCCAGAGTGGTTTCAATTCTAAAATTAAGTATTTTGCTTATTATTTTTTTAGTGGCATGTGCGGCTAGGATTGTGGCAGTGCTGTGGTAAGAGGTGTGGCAGGGGTGTGTCTTAGTGTCCCTCTTGCTCATCTCAAAAAGTTGGGAGGTATGAGCAAGTGTCGTGTAGGGGTCCCCATGTTTTTGCAGAGAGCATAATTTCACCTAAAGCCAACCCTGACCCCCAATCGGATCTACCCCCACCCACTACTGCAGAGGCAAATTGAAACTGCATTATCTTGCCAGAGAGTTTCTAAAGAATAAAGGAAATGCTGAGAATCCACTGTGAGCAGATGGAGAAGTCCAAAAACAGTCAGATCTGTCATTTTTATGGCCTACTGTAAGTGACAGTAACCTAGGAAAAATCTATAGTGCATTTTAGGGCCAGTTCACACGGACGTTTGACGGTGTTTACTGCCTAGCGCCCGGGACCGGTCTGTTAAACTTTCCCATTCAAGTGAATGGGGATGTTTACCATTGCGCGGTTACTGTTGATCAAATGCTGCGTTCCAATCCCGATTTTCCCCGTAGTTTCAGCAAACCCTAGAAGCCTCATGTGGCATCTAGGGTCGATTCACTGTTGCGACTTCATGTACACTTGTGGGGATGAAAACTGCCGATCGCAACGGGACGCAGATGATCGCTGCAGAAAAGCCCCTGAACCCGAACGCCTTCAAACAGACGAGAAGCTGCCGTCTGAACCGGCCTTATTTACTCTGAGAATTGTAAAACTTATAAATATGTATTTTTATTTTTTACAACTTTTTGCAATAGTGGTCCTTTTAAAGCGAGAGTGTCACCATCAGGGGCGTTTCTAGGGTCCTTTCGTTTCGGGGGCACCTGTGGGAACCAGGTGGGGAGGTATATGGCAAGAAATAGGCATGGCCATGAGGTGAGTGGGCGTTGCCATGGGTGGGGCCAAATGTACATGTACATGTACATGAACTTAGCAGCGGTGTAAGCTACAGATAACGGGCCTGCCCATCGAAATATTGGATGGAGCCCCCTGTCCTTTATTTAGATAATTTACAATCAGTATAGGCATAGATCAAAGATGTATACGCACATACAATTTTGATTGGTCAATCACTGACCCCCAATTTTACCACCCCCGTGCAGTAAGTGGGCCAACAGACAATGAATTTTATGAACAGAGCTAAAATTGGCTAATCAAAATTGTATGTGTGTACCAGGCTTTACAGCTAATACTGTACATACTGAAAGTAGCAGGGATCAGCATACAATATAGCTGGTTTACAATCAGTAAAGGCACAGAGTAACACCTTACACTGTACACACTGGAGGTAAATCAGCACACAGTGCAGGCACTAGAGAACAGCGTATACTGTACATACTGTAGGCAGCAGAATTCATCACACTGCAGCTAGCGTGCCAAAAATGAGGATCACGTTGTGCGGCGTGCTTATCGCGCTGCACCGAAAAATGGGTGGGCCATGGACCAGAATATAGGTGTGCTAACGGGTGGAGACAAATTTACATGAACCTAGCAATGGTGGGACATTAGATTATGACAGTGGTGGCGAACCTTTTGGAGGCCGAGTGCCCTAACTGCAACCCAAAAGTCACTTATCTATCGCAAAGTGGCAACAGCAATTTAAACTAAATACTGTACAAACGTTTTAACTCATACATGAACATTATGGAAAATCCAAGTTGAAAATAAACTGTGAAGATAAACCATTTCATACATCCTACTCCTGAAAAATGTATTCAATTTTTTAGAACCTCCCAGTTTTATTTTCTGTTTTTAAAAAGCTAAAAAAGTAGGTTTAATGCTATTGTCTCATATAAGGATTCAGCTTTTCCCATAGTCTCGCAGTTAGCAATCATGTGACCCCCAACAAGACAAATTCAGCAGTCATGAGGCACATAAATAGACAGCATTTCACATAAATAGGCAGAATGCCCCCTTAATATGGTAGCCCCCCAAGTTAGGTAGTGAGTGACAGGTGCCTCCAGTTAGGTAGTGAGTGACAGGGACCCCAATAGTGAGTGCCAGGGAGCCCCTTTAGGCAGTGAGTGCCAGGGAGCCCCTTTAGGCAGTGAGTGAGTGCCAGGGAGCCCCTTTAGGCAGTGAGTGAGTGCCAGGGAGCCCCTTTAGGTAGTGAGTGAGTGCCAGGGAGGCCCCTTTAGGTAGTGAGTGAGTGCCAGGGAGGCCCCTTTAGGTAGTGAGTGAGGGAGGCCCCTTTAGGTAGTGAGTGAGTGACAGGGAGGTCCCCCCCCCTCACCTGGCAGTGTATTCAGACCTCAGGATCAGCGGCGACCCGACCAGTACTTGCGGGCGCCGGACGCACCCGCTCGATATGCGGAAGTGATGTCACTTCCGCATATCAGTGCGGGCGCTGGGTCCTAGCGCCCGCACGATTGGTCGCCGGCTCGCCGCCTGATCCTGAGGTCTGAGTGACGCGGCTGGAGGGAGCCGCTGACAGAGGGGGTGGCGGCGCGAAGAGATCTGGGGCACCCCAGGACAGATTAGGGGCACGTGCCCCCCCCCCCCCCCCCCCCAAATAGGGCTAGCGACGCCCCTGGTCACCATAAAAAAAAGTTAAGGGAAGAATGACATCAGTATTTAGCCTCAGCTGTAAGCAAAAGACATGGTTCCCACCAGGAACAAAAATCTCTTAATTTACTATATAAATTTCACTGAAATCAATACATGTTATGGTAGTAGATAAAGTGTGTGTGTGTATGCCTGATCCTACTGCTTTAAGGTTTTGCTTGGGTAAACCCATTGTGTAAAAGCACATATGTGGCTTTCCTGATCCTGGAACCTTACTGCAATACTGTATAGCTCAGTTGCCTTTGTGCCCTGTGATTTTCATCAGGGAAGGTTTGTTTACAGAATGATACTTTGAATTAGCAGCAAGGTGCATTCGCAACCAGACAGAACAGAGGTTGCTCAGTTATACAAACCGTGGCCAATGTTATGAAGGATTAAAAATGTGCGCCTCATTGCCCAGAGTCGCCACATCCTGGAGAGATGGGAGGCTGGGATTCCTGGCACAACCCAAAAGGCTCCGTTCTTGTTGACCAACTGACTTCAGAGGAACATCCCAAAGAGCGACTTGATGCGCATTGTACACACCGACTGCACTTATCACTCACTGTGCAAATATTGTCCCCATTCATTTGTCACTTTTGTAAATGGAGGCCAAGTGTAGTTGTACAAATAAGGAGCAATGTCACATGCAATGCTCTACAAGGTTCCGGGCCCATTCATGCATTACATGTTTAATCTCATTAGATTATGTAGGTTGTGTTTTTCTAATGGTAGCTGCACACTTATCGATTTTGTTTTTGTTTCCCAGTTCTACTACCGGCAATATTGATCACGTTGATGAATCAGTCAGTAGCCTATGCCCCAACATGTCCAACCCAGGAGCATAACAATAGACCCTGCAAGGGATGCATAAGCAGGGGGGCCCAGAAGCCATAGGGGGCCCTGGGGGAAGAAGTTTATTTTCCCTGTTCTGAGAGACAACTAAGGGCACCACGGGGAAAAAGACTCTGCTCTCTGCACAATTGTTCTAATGCCTGTACCTGCTCAGCCACTGATAACGAATCATACAAAGTTTTGTAGACAGTCCCTATTCAGTGTGCAGCAGGCTTTTGTGTACAGTGCCCTGGCCCCAACCTCTCTACCCCTCCCCCTAGTGCTGTGTACTGTGGTGATGCTGGAGGAGTCTGAAGAGCCAGTTCTGCTCCATCAGAGCTAGACAGAGTGGGTGTAGTAATCTGAGGCTGGGAGCACTCTCGTTTTCTATATGCGTTTTCTGCACACCATGTGTGTCTATATGTGAAAACGTTCACCTTTTTTATCACAGAAGCTAATGTAATTGATAGAGAAAATTCCTGCAGTGTTTCACTGCTGTCTGTTTTTTATCTGCATGGAGAAAAACACATTTGTGCACTAGCCGATTGAATAACATTCGTTCTCAGTTTACCTGTGCAGAAAGCTGAGGGGGGGGGGGGGGGGGGGGGGGAGATTAGTGACGCCCCTGGTCCAACCAATTGTAATTTTAATCTATTTTGGTTGAAAATTTAGATTTTTCTATCCTGTTCGATCGACAATCTTGATTGGCGCAGGAGTGTAGCATTGCAATGCATTGAGTCGTGCTAAACTGCAGTTTTTAAAACCATTTCATGCTGAAATTCAATATGCTGTGTGGTGGGGTAGGAGAGGAATAGATTCCTCTGTAATCAGATTGACACGATGGAGTTTTATCTTTTTGCTGCATTGGGTGGAAATCTACAAGTGTGTGTGCACCAGAAGTGTGTTTATATATTCGCTGTAGCATTGTAGTCACTTTGCTGAAGCATTTTCTTGTTTTGTGCTCAGTAACATGGCACATAGCAATGGGGGATAAACAGAAGCTTGTGACTGAGGTTAGGCAGGGGCGTAACTAGAGGAGAGCGACCCAAGCTGTAGGGAGGCCCTGACTACTACTTTACGCCCTCTAATAAAGGGGTCCACCCTTCAGATCAAGTGCTTTGTGGCTACACTTGTTATGGATGTGAAGATTACAATGTCCACTCTTGTTTTATGATGCTTACAAGATGCACCCCCCCAAAGCTGTGAGGGTCACCAAGGGAAAGGGTGTAAATATTGGGTGGGCCCCATCAAAGTGCCCATGGAGTAATACGCTGCTGGTAGACTTGGGCGCAGGATACAGCCAGTATATGGCTTATCCTGCTGCTGCACAAGTACAGGTGGTGTGTTAATTACTATTCATCCTCCAGGTCCATGTGGATGGTGGGGAATGATGTAATCTGGAGGCCGAATTAGTGTTTGAAAGGTAACTTAAAGGGAACCTGAGGCAAGTAAAATTATTTAAAATAAACACATGACGTAGCTGCAAACTAATATTAAATACTTAACTCACCGTCCGTTCCTCTCAGCTCACCACTTTCTTCTTACAGTGACCCCTTCCAGTTCTGACAATATTTGTCAGAACTGAAATATAGCAGTTGCTGTTATTTTATACATCAGCAGCGGTCAGTTACAACTGAATGTGCAAGGTAATGTCCATGTTTCCCTATGGCTCAAGTGGGTGATATTACAGTTTAACAGTGTGCTGACCAGGAAAATGTTAGGGGGTGATGGCCATTTTTAAAATGGAGGACTGAGAATTCCATTGATCAGTGGACAAATGGAACGCAGGTAAAGAGATTGAGTAGATTACACAGGAGGCAAGTATGATCTGTGTATGGTTATTTTGACTTTTTATTTTCAGTTCAGGTTGTCTATACGCTCCATCTTTTGACAGCGCCGAAGTTACTCCCTGTGCGCTGCTATAGCTGTAATTCCTATTATGGGCTATGATGGCTCCGGCTGCGCCCAAATCTCCTGCACTTTTATTATAGCGCTCGGCCCCATGATTTGCAGTTACACCACTGAGGCTAGGTTCACTCTAGGCCCAAAACACAAATCTATTGCGGCAGGAGCGCATGTGTAAACTGATGCTATGGTCAGCAAATGATTTGTTTACACTTGCCACTTAAAACTGAGGTGGAGAGCATGTGAATGTCATTGATATTAATATGCGCACAGAATGTACTCGCCTGTCTTTTGTGTTTTTGATCGCCATTCTGGTCCTCCATGCACATTGACCGGTGCTGGGCTCAAGGAAAAACAGCAGTATCAGCGTTCCAGTAGAACCAGAAGGCTATCATTGGATTGCAAAAAGACCAATGGCAATCCTCCAGAGCACCAGGAAGGATTCTCATTGGTTCAGTGGTAGACCAATGAGAATTCTTCATGTTGCTATGTTGGATTTCCATTGATCTATCCAATAGTAGTCCTGTGCTTCTGCCAGGGTCCTGAGCTTACCGGAGCGCAGCGCTTGCCACTCAGGATATGCTGTGAATGCACTGTGTGCATCTGGCGTAGTGGGGCATAGCCTTAAGGTGGCCACACACCATGCAATTTTTTAAAATATCTATTCAATTTAAGAATTACAATCAATTTTTCTGACTGATTGTAACATTTCAAAAATATGACCAATGTACCACACACCTATGTTCAATTTTTTCCTCAATTATGATAAAAATGATTGGAAACTCAGAGAAAATTGCTAGGGTGTGTATATTAATAAATTAACAATCCAACACACACCATACAATCTTTAGTAGAGATTGAAAAGAAATATCTGGCATTCCGGATCGATTTAAATCTAAAAAAAGGGAAATCCGATCGGATTTTTCAGTCGAATGGAAAAAAAGCTTTCGATTCTTTCGAGAGATACGATCGTTTTTATCGAATTACTGTAAAATCGGATCATTTTATTGTATGGTGTGTGGCCACCTTTAAAGAGAACCCAAGGTGGATCTTCGGGGGCAGATGGACAAAGAGGCATGCTCTCTGCCTAATGACATGGCTCTGTGTCCCCCAGACGCCACTCTCTACTCCCCACTGCCCTGCTATAGCGACAATATTGGTCACTAGCTCTGAAGTAAACACAGCATAGAGGAATTCCCTGTTCAGCTCCTCCTGGCCGCGCCTCCTGACCCCCCCCCCCCCCCCCCCTCATAGAGCCCTTTTGCAGTCACTGCATTTGCTCTTTATTGATGTTGCAGTAGTGATGACTATGCCTTAAATGCTGGGAATCGTTAACAAAACCATTCCTTTTCCCATTGCTTTTATATATTTTAAGGACCACTTAAGTGAGAGATCTGGATGCTGCCATATTTATTTTCTTTTTAAACCATGCACATTGCCTGGCTGTCCTGCTGGTCCAGTTTTTTTGTTTTGTTTTTTTTAGAAGATTGGTTACTGACTTGTTTTAGGTGTGTGATTCAGTCACAACTGAAGCCAGAATGAGCCGAACAGCCAGGCAACTAGTAAGGCTTTAAGGGCCCTTTTCCACTAGCAATCGCAATCACAAACGCCAGCGATTGCAATTGCGATTTTTCATTAATTCTGTTATGCGATTGCAATTTGTGATTTTCATTTGCATTGCATTATCATTGTAAAAATCGTTCCAGCAAGCGATTGCGATTTGCGATTAGCGATCTCCAAATCTAATCACTGTAGTGGAAAATACTTCTCGTGATTTCTATGATAAAGTAACAACTCTAGCGATTTAAAAATCACTAGCGATTTCGCAATTCAGCAATCACAATCGCTCTAGTGGAAAAAGGCCCTAAAAGGAAATAAATCTGGCAGCCTTCATATCACTCATTTTAGTTTCCCTTTAAAGAACAAGTGACACCCATGCTAACCTAGAAATAAAAAAAAACACATATATGAGAAGATAAATGCTGCTTCTACTTACATAGCAGATGTATTGTGCTATCCATGTACTGATTCCTGTGAATTTTATAAAGGGAAAAACAGAAAATCCTATTCTAGGCTTGCCAAGCTAATGCTGACATAATTTCCTCCCTGACTCTTGTTTTCCCCCCTCCCTTCTCTTGCTCATTGTATATTCATTAGCTGCCCTCCTTCCAGAGTCTTAAAGAGAACCCGAGGTGGGAATTACTTTTACTATTGGGGCACAGAGGCTGGTTGTGCGCACTAAGACCAGCCTCTGTTGCCCCATCGTGTGTCTCCATGTCCCCCCTGCTCGCCGCTATACCCCCCGCATTGCTGGCGACACGCAGCGTGTCGCCAGCTCAATGTTTACCTTGCGCTGTCAGTCAGCGCTGCTCCCCCGCCTCCTCCGCATCGGCGCACCCGCCCGTGTCCCTTCCCTCCCGCTGATAGGAGGGAAGTGACGCGGCGGGTGGCGCCGATGCGGGGGAGCGGCGCTGACTGACAGCGCAAGGTAAACATTGAGCTGGCGACACGCTGCGTGTCGCCAGCAATGCGGGGGGTATAGCGGCGAGCAGGGGGGACATGGAGGCACATCATGGGGCAACAGAGGCTGGTCTTAGTGCGCACAACCAGCCTCTGTGCCCCAATAGTAAAAGTAATTCCCACCTCGGGTTCTCTTTAAGACACTCCCACTGAGGTGTATACTAACAAATGCACTGTTTTTAAAAAAAAAAAAATTATTTACACATCCAATCACTGAGTCACCTCAGCCATGCTTGTAAACACAAGTAATCAGAGGGTGTTTCTGATAAGCAGCTAGGCAGGGAAATGGAAGAGGAGGAATATATTGTAGATAAAAATAACTCCCAGCATTCAACTCTTTGGCACTGTTTGGCACTAGGGCCAGTGCTCCATAAAGTATGTGATTACTACAAACCATAACAGCAGAAAAAGTTTTGCAAGTTTTGAATGCAGGATTAGCATCTTTATCACGTAATACACTCAGACCAGTTGCTGGTGAAATTTTTATTTTTATGGTGAAAATACCGCTTTAAAGTAACTTGTCCTTTCACTCACTAGAAGTCTTTCGTCTGAGCAACAAATAATTCTGAGGTTGCTTGTTTATAAAAAAAGACAAATGAAATGTTTTATCATTATCACTCCTTTTTAAAATGCATGGAATTATTACTGCACCCCATGAGGTAAGCACAATACCCATTGTATGAATAGGGGACGGGGCAGATATTAAAGTGGTAGTAGCAATGCTTGCAGGGACAATGACCTGTTGATGGATTTGGCAGTGAGGTGGGAGGAGTTCCGATGATCCGCCCCCAGGATAGATGGGCAATGAGATGCTATTGGTGCTTTATCAGCCTGCATGCAAATGTAAAGCAAATTGTATGCAGGTTGGAATTGGGACTAACAAATACACTTCCTGACAGTTTTCACTGGCCCAACTGACTGTTCCTACAGGCAGGTCTCCGGCAGGCGTACGAGAGGAATCGCCGCCCGGAGACTTGGGTGCAGGATACAGCCGGTATTCCGTATTAATTTGTCCAACCCAGGAGTGAGCAGGGCATGCATGTAAAAAAGGGCGCTGGGGTTTGCTGCTAGTAGAATCTCGCTAAAATGGGTAATATTCTACTACTGAATCCCGATAATAAAATATCTGTAATATTTACTGATATTGTACTATGGCTAAACCTAACCTTACTCCCGCACAGAACCCCCCCCCCCCTGGTGGTGCCTAACCCTAACCCCCAGCTGCCCCCCAAGTTTCCTCCCCTCTCTACTGCACAGCCGTGATATGTGGCAATCCAGGTAAATGTTGCCGCCTGGAGGCCCCAACGATTTAGCGGTAGTGATTTGATCCCAGACGCTGGGGCTTGTGGAAATGCTAATGGCAGTGTTGCATTGCGAAAATGCAAATAGGGGTGCGGCATTGTGGAAATGCCGCTATTTGCATTTCTGCTAGCCCCAGCACCAATTATTCAAATCACTAACGCTAATCAGACGCCTTCCGGGGGCCAACATTTACCTTGATTAGCGCATATCGCAGCTATTATTAAAGCCGCAAATTTGGGGCGAAGGTGAATTTTGGCACCCAATAGCGGCCAACGCTGCGCACCCACATTTCCTTTCTTTGCAGCCATTCATGGCTTTTATAATGGGTGCTGTTATTTCCGAAAGCCTCCTGGGCCCTTCTTTCCTGCTTCAGCGAGGTGGGCAATTTTAGCAGATGTCTCCCTCCATTGGTGACCGTTTGAGAAAAACTGTAGTTAGGAGAAGCCTGGCTCCTGGAATTTGTCTCGCCTCTGCTGTAGGCTAGAATACTTTCTCAATCACTCACCCAGACAATAAGTATGCAGATCGGCAGTTGTGATCCCACTAAACAGCCTGCTAAAGTCCAAGCAGAAGCCATGCACTATATGGAATGTATATCGGTTACAACATTGTGCATTGCCTTATACACTTTGTTGTTTGTGTTTTTTTTTTTTATTTTATTTTTTTTTATTTTTTATTTTTGTTGTTGTTAATATATGTGATATCAAGGTTTCCCCACGGTCTGTTACCTGTAATTACTAGTAATTGAAGGCAGCTAAATTACTGCAGAGGTGTCAGATGTGCTGTGGTGGTTGCAATGCAAAGCATGATGGGAGATCAGCTGAATATCTGGAGAGTAGCTGGCTGTTATAAGTAGGGATGATTAATGAGATGCAAATCATTCTTAGTTCATGTAGAATTATATTACTTCTGGAATCACATATGTGGCTTGAAAATGGACCAATCAAATTAAACTGCGGTAAGACTTAATTGGTTCAATTTCAAGCTGCATACATAGAGATGAGCGTAATGACCTAATTACGATTTTGCGAAATTTCGCGTAATTAGTGTAATTACGATTATGGCCGTAAGTACATAATCGTAACGAAGAAGGATTTCGTGAAATTTCGCGTAAGCGTAATTTTCGCGTAATTTTCGCATTACAGTCGTATCATGCCGTAATTTCGCATTAAACGCTACCGTAATTTCGCGTTAAACCGTAACGCTCCGTATAATATAAAAAAGTCGCCGACTTTAAGGGTTAATAGCAAAGCCCCCTTAAATGCTCAGAGCCTCAAATTTGGAGAATATATTAAGGAGATCAGGAGGAATAAGAGGAAAAAAAATTTTTTCAAAAAGACCTTATAGTTTTTGAGAAAATCGATGTTAAAGTTTCAAAGGAAAAATGTAAACATTTAAAAACCCGCCGACTTTAACGGTTAATAGCAAAGCCTGCTTAAAGTTTAGGAACACCAAATTCCCAGGGTATATTAAGGGGATCAGTGGGAATAAGAGGAAAAATTTTTTTTTCAAAAAGACCTTATAGTTTTTGAGAAAATCGATTTTTAAGTTTCAAGGGCGAAAATGTCTTTTAAATGCGGAAAATGTCAGTTTTTTTTGCACAGGTAACAATAGTGTATTATTTTCATAGATTCCCCCAAGTGGGAAGAGTTTTACTTACTTCGTTCTGAGTGTGGGAAATATAAAAAAAAAACGACGTGGGGTCCCCCTCCCAGACCTCTTTAACCCCTTGTCCCCCATGCAGGCTGGCAGTGGCGTAGCTAAGGAGCTGTGGGCCCCGATGCAAATTTTACGATGGGGCCCCCCAAGAACTCTATACATAACAATTGATACGGCGCACAAAAACCTGCCAATGGCAACTACAGTGTCAGATGTGCAAGAAGGGAATGGGAACTAGTTTCTTAATGATTACCACTATTCAAAGTATCTATAGAAGTGATTATTATGAGCACAGGACCAATAGAGAGGTAATACTGTGGTTGAGGGAGGGTCCACCGGGGCCCCTCTGGCCCAAGGGCCCCGATGCGGTCGCAACCTCTGCAACCCCTATTGCTACGCCCCTGCAGGCTGGGATAGCCAGAATGCGGAGCACCGGCCGCGTGGGGCTCCGCACCCTGACTATACCAGCCCGCATGGTCCATGGATTGGGGGGTCTCGGAAGGGGAGGGGCAGCCAAGCTTTCCCCTCCCCCTCCGAGCCCTTGTCCAATCCAAGGACAAGGGGCTCTTCTCCACCTCCGATGGGCGGTGGAGGTGGAGGCCGCGATTTCCTGGGTGGGGGGTTCATGGTGGAATCTGGGAGTCCCCTTTAAAAAGGGGTCCCCCAGATGCCCACCCCCCTCCCAGGAGAAATGAGTATAGAGGTACTTGTAGTACCCCTTACCCATTTCCTTTAAGAGTTAAAAGTAAATAAACACACAAACACATAGAAAAAGTATTTTAATTGAACAAAAAACATAACCACGAAAAAAGTCCTTTAATATTCTTAATTAACCATTAATACTTACCTGTCCCTTTAAATAAATGATCCCACGCAATATCCTCGGAAATGTTCTATCAGTTACAATGTAACAAAGTTATTATGTAACAACTTTGTTACATTGTAACTACGCCGCACCCGACGCCACTCGCCGCTCAGCTGCCGCATACGCGTCCGTGCAGGGCGCTAAGTCCCCGCAGCTCCCGCTGTCCACCCCGCCCACATCTGTCACCCACATGTCGGTGACATGTGGGTGACATGTGGGAGAGGCGGGGAGGGCAGCGGAGCCGGCGGGGACTTAGCGTCCTGCACGGACCCGACAGAGCTCTGAGCTATATAGCTCAGAGCTCTGAGAAGCATCTTTGTATTTGGGCTCCAAGGAGCCCCATTGGTCCTTAGCAGACCAATGGGGTTCCTTCAAATCAGAAGGAACCCCATTGGTCTGCTAAGGACCAATGGGGCTCCTTGGAGCCCAAATACAAAGATGCTTTTGAGAGCTCTGAGCTATAGCTCAGAGCTCGGGTCCTGCAGCGCAGACGCGGTGGCGGCGGCGGCGGTGAGTGACGTCGGGTGCGGCGTAGTTACAATGTAACAAAGTTGTTATATTGTAATAACTTTGTTACATTGTAACTGATAGAACATTTCCGAGGATATTGCGTGGGATCATTTATTTAAAGGGACAGGTAAGTATTAATGGTTAATTAAGAATATTAAAGGACTTTTTTCGTGGTTATGTTTTTTGTTCAATTAAAATACTTTTTCTATGTGTTTGTGTGTTTATTTACTTTAACTCTTAAAGGAAATGGGTAAGGGGTACTACAAGTACCTCTATACTCATTTCTCCTGGGAGGGGGGTGGGCATCTGGGGGACCCCTTTTTAAAGGGGACTCCCAGATTCCACCATGAACCCCCCACCCAGGAAATCGCGGCCTCCACCTCCACCGCCCATCGGAGGTGGAGAAGAGCCCCTTGTCCTTGGATTGGACAAGGGCTCGGAGGGGGAGGGGAAAGCTTGGCTGCCCCTCCCCTTCCGAGACCCCCCAATCCATGGACCATGCGGGCTGGTATAGTCAGGGTGCGGAGCCCCACGCGGCCGGTGCTCCGCATTCTGGCTATCCCAGCCTGCATGGGGGACAAGGGGTTAAAGAGGTCTGGGAGGGGGGACCCCACGTCGTTTTTTTTTTTATATTTCCCACACTCAGAACGAAGTAAGTAAAACTCTTCCCACTTGGGGGAATCTATGAAAATAATACACTATTGTTACCTGTGCAAAAAAAACTGACATTTTCCGCATTTAAAAGACATTTTCGCCCTTGAAACTTAAAAATCGATTTTCTCAAAAACTATAAGGTCTTTTTGAAAAAAATTTTTTTCCTCTTATTCCCACTGATCCCCTTAATATACCCTGGGAATTTGGTGTTCCTAAACTTTAAGCAGGCTTTGCTATTAACCGTTAAAGTCGGCGGGTTTTTAAATGTTTACATTTTTCCTTTGAAACTTTAACATCGATTTTCTCAAAAACTATAAGGTCTTTTTGAAAAAAAAATTTTTCCTCTTATTCCTCCTGATCTCCTTAATATATTCTCCAAATTTGAGGCTCTTAGCATTTAAGGGGGCTTTGCTATTAACCCTTAAAGTCGGCGGCTTTTTTATATTATACGGAGCGTTACGGTTTAACGCGAAATTACGGTAGCGTTTAATGCGAAATTACGGCATGAACGAAACGCGAAATTTCGCGTTGAAAATTACGCTTACGGTATTTTCAATTACGATTTTAATGGCAATTTCGCTACGCTAATTTCGCATCGTAATCGCAAATTTCGCATGCGTAATTATAGTAATGCGAAATTACGAAAATTTCAGCTCAACTCTATGCATACATTTGCATACTTGGAATTATTTGCATCTAATTGATCATCCCTACTTGTGGGCCAAAGAAAATTAAGGTAGCCATGCATTGTAAATGTATTTATTATTATTATTATTATTATGTTCGATCAGACAGTCTAATCGACCTTTAAATCAAAGTGGATTTCAAAATCGATATTTAGGGCTAAAATTTGGTTTGAAAGAATTAACCGGAGAACACAGAACATTTATATCGCACTTTTCTCCTTTTTGGACTCAAAGCGCCAATTTTATTATTTTTTGCCTTCTTAAAAAAAACAAACAAAGGTATTTGCAATAATTCAGCTTTAAGTGAGCAAGTGTGGTTTCCCATGATGCATCACTTCCGAATATGCAAATCCTCTCTGCCCCTGCAAGCAAGGCTGTACATCCAGAACCACTGGTGTAGTGTGTGTGTAGCCTGTAGCTTACAAGTTTGATTGATATGGCTCCGTAAAACATGCAAGCCTGTTTCAGACTTTGTGGATGTCATTAGTGTATGGCATAAATTTTATATTGCTCTGAGATGGGGCTTGGACCAGTATCATGGTGACCAAGAACAAATAGGAAGAGTATAAGCTAAAAGAGACCAAAAAACCCTCTCAACCCATTCTCAGCACAGTTGGTAGAACTCATTGGGGTCAATGCACAAGACTTCTCATAAATGACTTATTTTTCTCCCGATTAATAAAAATAACCTTTCAGCACATTTACAAGCAAAATAATCATGTAAACTAAGTTGTTCCTGATTTACTTCATTTCAATATTACTTTTCTTACCTTAATTACAGTATTTCTTTTTATTTATTTATTTTTGCTCTTTGGGAGCTTAAAAATGTAACGTAGTTAGGGGAAAACAGGTGAAAAAGCTTTGTGAATCATGCCCATTGTGCTGTAAATTCTTGGAATTCTTTGATCTCTCTCTAAGCAGAAAATATGGAAACTGAAACCAAACTCTGTTTTTGTCTCACACTGCCCCTAGTGACATGTGGCCATAAATACACATTACAGCATTAGTAATTGGATGCAGGGAAATAAAACCATTAAGTTAAAAAAAAAAAGTGCTAAAATTGGACTGGTGCACTTGAAAGCCTCCTAAATTGGCTGCTAAAGGGTTAATAAAACATGCCAAATATAGAAGGCCAAATTGTATTTGCTGGAGTGCCAAGGTTAGCCATGACTGCCTTATACTGTCCTAGTAGTTCTGGGTCCCCATGAGCTATCTGAGCCCTTTTTAGTGAAGGATTAGAGATAACTCCATAAGGGTTTTTAGCAGTTGCTCCTGCATGCACATCATTCCACATACACTTCTGCAGATTAAAAAATCGACTATAAATTGCTCATTTAAAGCTTGGCAAGATATCCATGTTAACACCCTTTTAATAAACACACAAGGAAAAGCTACATGATCATGTGAGCAGTAAATGGGCTGTGATCCCTGTGCTGTGCTTTTGTTGTTCCTTATTAAAATAGCAATCTACCTAATGAAGTGAGTGCTTGGATGGGATGGGCACATGAAGTGAGTGCTTGGATGGGCACAAATTATAACCGTTTTAGTTTACGTGGGCTTAAAGCGAACCCGAGGTGGGTTTGAAGAATGTTATCTCCATACAGAGGCTGGATCTGCCTATACAGCCCAGCCTCTGTTGCAATCCCTCATAAATCACAGCCGTGCTGCTGACAAACAGCTTGTCAGAGCTGGCTGTGTTTATCTCTATAGTGTCAGTCTGCTGCTCTCCCCGCCTCCTGCAAAACTCTAGTCCCCGCCTGCATCCCTTCCCTCCCTGCTGATTGGAGGGAAGGGACGGGGGCAGGGACCGGAGCTATGCAGGAGGTGGAGAGCAGCTGAGACTGACACTACAGATGTAAACACAGCCTCACAGCATGGCTGTGATTTATGAGGGATTGCAGAGTGCAGGGGGACCTTGGGGGGGGGGGGGGGGGGGGGTTGGGATAGCAACAGAGGCTGGCCTGTATAGGCAGATCCAGCCTCTGTATGCAGATAACATTCTTTAAACACACCTCGGGTTCTCTTTAAAGTGGATCTACAGGCCAAACCAGATGGCATACTGATGCATGCACTCTTATGTCCCGTCCGTCTTATATGGGTGAAGCTGTCTGATGATCATAGCCACCAATGGGGAGCTACTAATGCAGTGACTGGTGGAGGGCCCAATGTGAACCCTGTTCAGGAGCTGAGGTAGCATCCTGGCCTCTGAAGCCTCTATTACTGATTTGGATTTCTCAATTTGAATTCTTGGCACCTCCCCTGCCTGCTCACACGGAAAGTTTCCAACATATCCAACCACACCTTCGAATGAAGTACCCAAAATGAATAGAAAGTAATTAATCGGGTATATTGAGGGCAATGGATATCCGGAGCAGTGCTTTTCAGCGCTGCTATATTTGGGCGCAGCCGGCGCCTCCATAGACTTCAATAGGAATCATTCCTATTGAAGCGCTCAGTGAGTAACGTCGGCTCCGTCAGAAGACAGAGCCGACGTTGCTTAAAAACATAATAATTCGGCCTCCAGCAATCGCTGGAAGCCGAATTATTTCATTCCCCCACTATCCATGTCGGCCTGGAAGGGGAATAGTAATTAAATCGGCCCGGACTTGTGCAGAAGCAGGATCAGCTATATACCGCTGTATCCTGCGCCCAAGTCTACCGGCGCCGATTTCAAATGTACGCAGTAATTAATCGGGTATATTGAGGGCAATGGATATCTGGCAGTGATTGGATCGACGGGAAAAATCAACGTGTATGCCTAGCTTAGAAGGAAGCTATGTTCCCTGCAACTGAGAGCATGTGAAAGATACAGGTATTGCTGCCCTTCCTTGACTGGTCAGCATCGGGATTTGCCATAATCCAGCCTTTGTGTGGCTAATAAGTAGATGTATGCATTGAGAATCAATATTTTTATGTGGAGTAACCTATTTTATGTTTCCTCTCTACAGAATATACTACTTCCTGAATGTTTCTACTCCTTTTTTGACTTACGGAAAGAGTTCAAGAAGTGCTGCCCCGGATCCGGTGAACTGAGTGAGCTGGATGTGACCGCCATGGCAACTTGTATCCTTTTCTTATTTGGTATTTGGATGTGTCCTGATCATTACAGGAGTACAGATGCTTCCTTTTCAGAATTGATATCTGGTGATATATGCACAGTGCATGGAAAAGGGAGAATTCACAGAATTTTTAAGCCTTCTGGTCACAGCTACAAATAATTTATCTGAAATAATTGAGTCAAAACAGAAATGGAACAAAAATTCCATCCATGGCAGATTTAATAAAAAACAGAACGTGGCTGGGAATACCATTTGGTCATTCACTAATGTATAAGACTACTAATCTGCCCGTCTGTGTAGTCGGTCTGTTCTCTTTTGAAAAACCACTCCTATGATCAAGTTATGTCACAACAACAAAGCATTTGTAAAGCGCTTTTCTCCCGTAGCACCCAAAGCACATAAGCTTGTCTTACATCAGTACATAGGGATGTGTACAGCGGAAAAAGTTAAGTGCCACTCTAAACAGGTGGCTATTCAGTTTTGATTTAAAAGTTTCAAGGGTAGGAGCTGTTTGGTAATACATTCCACAGGGTAGAGGCAGCATGACAGAAACCTCTGGCTCCAAAGGTTTTTAGTTTGACTCAGGGGGTGGTCAAGTTATTGGATCCTTTTGATCTGAGGTTGTGGGAAGTGTGACAGTTGCAACAAATCCTTCAGGTATCCGGGGCCTAGATCATGTAAGTATTTGAATGTTAGCATGCCAGTTTTGAAAAGGATTCTCCATTTTTTGGGTACTAGCCAGTGTAGTGAGTAGAGGGTTGGTGTTATGTGGTAATGGCAGGGTTGGCTTGTCATGCAATATAATTTATAACCGATATTAAAACTATGATGGTAATATTCATGTGACAATACTACATGCAGTGGCTATGTTTGGGCATGTAACAATTGGATGCTGGCAGCAATTTTCTTATGATTAAGTGTTGTGTATTGTGTATATCAAATTCAGGTACTTGACCTGAACTTGAAATTAACTTTGTTTACACACATGAGACGTTGCATCCATTTGAGAAAGTCTTGTATGCAATACAGTAAGCCTCTGAGGAAGTGACACCGAGATCACAAAACTTGTGAGCCGTAGACTGTTTTTTTTATTTATTTATTTTTGCAGTCTATGCATAAAAGATTTGACATTTCAAATGTGGAATATACATTTTGGATGTAAACCTATATGCTATATAGAGTATTTATGAACTGTGGCTTGTATGTTAACCACTGATGAATTCAGTTGGTCTTGATGAGCATTAGTGTAGCACAAATAGCCATTTGGATGTATTGATTTTATTAAATAAAACTGCAGTATTGGGCATACATTATCAGAAGATGAAATTTATTCTCAACCACAGCGGCAAATAAAACTCTCCATTCATTTCTTGAGGCTTTGGTGAGAATGGAATGGAGAATCTGCCTACAGGAAGGGGCAATCCGTTTCAATGGCCTCCAGATAGTCTGCAAAATGACATGCATATTTCTCAAATGCCTGGTGCACACAATGCAATTTCCCATCAGATTGACGGTTGAATCCTTAATTTTAGACAGGTCTGATCGGATTTGTTTTTTTTTTTTTTATTTTTTTTTTTTTCCCTGATCCATTTTCCAATTCTAGAAAAATCAATCAGAAAAATTGAAATCTGAAATTGGAATGGACCTGTTGGAAATTATAGGTTCAACTATCAGTCTGACAGGAAATTGCATTGTGCAGGGCTGGATTAACCATAAGGCATTGTAGGCATGTGCCTACAGGCGCCTGGTGATGGAAAGGCTATTTCCTCTGCTCCTTGAGTGCCTTCCTCCCTCCTTCCCTATGCAGAGTCCTGAGCAGAGCGTGAATGAGGTTACTCACCCAGCTCTCAGCATTCCACTGACAAGATCTTACTTCAGTCGGGGGCAACTTAATACTGCGGGTACCTTTTGGCTACCTAATACTACGGGAAGTTAGGTAGAAGCTACAGCTGGGCCAGCCAGCACACTTGTGGTGCGGGTTTGTAGAATCATAGAGGGCGACATCTAGGGTGCCAGGACATCTGTGCCTATAGGCTCCTGTGATCTAAATCCGAGCCTGGCATCGTGTGTACCAGGCATATGAGGACTTTGGTGAATAGCCTGGAATTTCATAACCCTAATTTATCACTATATTTCCTCCCTGTTCTCCAGTAGCTCTCTCACACTTCGCAGTAGCTGATTAGTTGGAAGTGTGATGTGCTTCATGACCTGGTCATTTGCAGCGCGTGAATTGAAGCCAAGTGGTTTTATCACAAAAGGCTGTAAATCTCCTTTGTGCTGGTAATCTCTGGCAGGCCGAGTATCTGGAAAGCAGCAGTGTTTTCAGAGCCTAGAATGGGAGTGGAGCCCAGACACTCCTCTGTTGATTCTTGTCATGTGGCGGCCCACACAGCCACGCTGCATCCGCGTTCCCTCCTCTCTCCTGTGAAGGTGCGTTCCGCACACATCACAGGAGCTTTTTTTCCACTTGTCTTTAATTATTTGAATCGTTTGCCAGGGAGTAGATTGTAAATTTAATTGAACTTTTTATTTTCTCTTTTGTAATGCAACTGTATCATACTTTTTCATCCATATCCCTTTTGATGATATGTATTTGAGCTCTGGATGACTTAAGTTAAGATGTATTTGTATGTTCTCCTCTCAAGCTTGACAAACGACAAGTCGGGTGACAAGTTGTTCGAAAAAGTTGGACGTGTGTACATTTATCCGTGCCTGGAGACTTGATTTCCAGTCAAATGAAAGGAAGTGGAAATGGGACAAGACTTCACAGAGAAGTAAAAGCATATATTCCTGGTTGAGGAAGAGAATACACAAATACCCTTCCCTTGTCTCTGTGAAGGCCCGTTCCTTGGACAGATCCAGTTTAGCTTATGGGTTGACAGCCAGTCTCCTTGGTCCTATAAAATCTCATTCTACAAAGCTGACTAGAATGACAAAAGGCAACTTTAGCTACATCTGTTACACAGCAAATTGCAAGTCAACAATACAGATAATTTTTACTTTTTCACTGAATGGAAACCCAGAAGTAGTTTGTTGGGAAACATTTTTGCTCTGCTCCAAGCTGGCCACATATAAATGACTTTATTCCAATCTGATCAGATTGGTTAGATTTTTTTTCTTCCATTAGTGATCCCAAATGATGATTTCTGATCATTCATATGAATCATCGTTCGTGAACGATCTGCCATTGTATTGTTAGTGGCCACCACAAACCTGGCATACATTTGCAAAGTACACAAACTTCACCCAACTAGAGGTTCCCATTTCTCCTTTTCTCTGTAACATGAGCCTCTTGGCCAGGCCAGGGCAGGACAGATGCACAGACATGGGAGATCTGACCACCAGAGGAAGGATGTTAGGAGTAGGACTTGAGCGGCTGAACTGATGTGGAGGAACATGAAATGCCTGCAGATTTAGCTGTTATCTAGCGTCTCATCTAGGGTGTAACCAGCTTCTGGCATTCAGAAACCATTTCCTTGGAATAATTGGATTTACTAATGACTTCACTCCAGGAATCAAACACCTGTCTGCTGAGTCCATGAAGTTCTTTTCTGAGGAGTTGTTAGAGGGACAGGAGAGGCGTTTTTGGGATTGAGGATAAAGGAAAACTGTAATGAGAGGGATATGGAGGCTGTCATATTTATTTCTTTTTAAACAATACCAGTTGCCTGGCAGCCCTGCTGTCGAATTGGTTGCAGTAGTGTCTGAAGTACACCAGAAACAAACATGCAGCTAATCTTAGGCAGCATGGTGGTAGAGGTCAACATCTGCAAGGAGTTTGTATGTTATCCCCGTATCTGCGTAGTTTTCCTCCGGGTACTCCCGTTTCCTCCGACATCCCAAAAACCTACAGATGAGTTAATTGGCTTCCCCCTAAAAATTGTCCCTGGACTATGATTCATACACTACATGATATATACTGTACATAGACATGACTATGGCAGGGATTAGATTGTGAGCCCCTCTTAGGGACAGTTGGTGACAAGACTATATACTCTGTACAGTGCTGCGGAATAATAATCTTGTCAGATCTGACAATGTCAGAAACTCTTGATCTGCTGCATGCTTGTTCAGGGTCTATGGCACAAAGTATTAGAGGCAGAGGATCAGCAGGACAGCCGGGCAACTGGTATTGATTAAAAGGAAATAAATGTCAGCCTCCTTATCCCTTTTGCTTCAGTTTTCCTTTAAGTTGTTTGCTAGTACTGTGCACGATTATGGCAATCTGTGGCAACATAGTTTTAGTAGGACTGCCTTCCTTGATTATAGATGAATCTTCTAAATGTATTCAGATTTCCCATCCCTTGTGTCCTGATCCATACTGATTCATAACCCCACCCAAGGAGTCGTCGGTCAACACTGCACCTCTGCTGAGCAGACCTGATCAATGAGATAACAATTGCGTGTTGCATGTTGATTTAGGCTGCTTCCACACAGGGACATTACAGGCGCACGTCAGTGCAGCCTGTAACGCTCCCCAACTCGCAGCAATACAAAGTCAATGGGGCAGTTCACACTGCCCACGTTGCGTTACATGCTACATTCTTCTTCAGAATGTGCAGCATACTATAGCGTTCCAGCGGCTTATGCTGCGTTAGACTGTTTGCACATGCTCAGTGTTGGGGCAGAGAGGAGGCGGGGAGAGGCCGCTACGTAGCCGCGCACATGGCTACTCAATATGCACTGCACTGGTGGCCGCTGATTGGCTGGCGGTACCACGTGATGCGGAGTGTTTCACTCCGTATCACGTGGTCCCGCCGGCCAATCAGCGCCACTCTCACTGCCCTAATGTGGAAAGAGCCGCTTAACGCGGCTCACTCAACGTCCTCTACCAACACCGGCAGGTGTTGCGTTAGGGGACGTTATGCGACCATAACGTCCACTATAACGCAACGTCCCGGTGTGTAACTAGCCTGAATGCAGATTGTACACTGCTTAAGATGGGATCCATAAAAATTGTTAGGAAGTGCATTTGATTGGCTCTATTTTAAGATGCGTAACGTTTGCTTTAAAGCTGCATACATCGGCTATCTCTACTGGGCTATCTCTACAGCTGCTGCATGCGAATGGGGTATCTCGTGTAATCTAGTCTTCTCTGTTCTTAAAGTACAACTGAAGTGAGAAGTATATGGAGGCAACCATATTTATTTCCTTTTAAACCATACCAGTTGCCTGGTAGCCCTGCTGATCCATTTGGATGCAGTAGAGTCAGAATCGCACACCTGAAACAAACATTCAGCTAATCTTGTCAGATCTGACAATGTCAGAAACACCTGATCTGCTGCATGCTTGTACGGGGCCAGTGGCTAAAAATATTAGAGGCAGATGATCAGCAGGACAGACAGGCAACTGGTGTTGCTTAAAAGGAAATAAATATGGCATATTCCCCTCACTTCAGTTGTCCTTTCAAAACCACAAAAAATAGTGCATCTTGTCTTCATTAGAATACATATGCTTTCCACTCCTAGATTTTGACCTGTTGCCTGCTCAGCTTAACCAGTATAAACAGCCGATATAGGAGTATCTAGCATACTGTACGATGCCTCCACCCCCAGACTTCTGTGTGGTATAATTCCCTCCTCCAACTCTAATCAGTCCGCCTGAATAGGATGTTGGTTTGTGGATGAGGGAAGGTAAAAGTTGAATTTGTGTGTGCGATCTAATTACTAATAACCTTATTTGCTTCATACAAGGAAGTGGCTTGTAGAGTCTAATTTAGTTAACATGCAGTTATTAATTGTTCAGTGATTTGCTAGCTCCAACTTCCTGTCCTGTCACTTCCTGCCTATGAACAGCCTTTGCTGTTGTGCAGACCGAGCAGTATGGATGGACATAGCTCACCTCTGGGATAGGATCTTGCCGTTATGTTAAGCGTCTATGCAAATCGTTGGCAGTGTTTCCTGCTTGGCTTGTTCCAGGTTCACACATCCTGGATGTGCTGGTTCTTTGTTTGTCTAATATGAGCTTTCTGCTGAGAATGCTATGGGTGGCTTCCTGTCAGAGAACGCACTGAAGCCTTCACTTCTCGGCTGCTCGTGTTTTTATTCAGAGTCACTCTTGTTCTTCTTCGTCTTAGTCTCAGCTTACCTGTCCAAACCAGGGCATGTCGCTCCCCTCTCCCAGCTGTTTTCCAATGCATTTCCCTTGCTGTAGTGTTTGGAGCTCTCAGACAATAGGACAAGCTTGTCAGTTCTTCTGTAGGAGATCTATGGTGAGAGGACAGGTTTTGTATAGGGGCTGTGAAGAACCATGAAGAGCAAGGCAGGATACTGGCTGAATACTTATTACATGATTATACCTCAGACAATGTAATGCCAGTTTGGGCAATGATCTACTACCCACTTAATTACATACTTCCTGACTTATTTGAGAAAAGAGGGACATTTAAGTTGACCTGCCACACCTCTAGCCACACCCCTTGCTATGCATATCACAAATCCTAATAAAGATGTAGTTTTGTTATTCAAACCACTCTGGTCCTTCCTCATTATTAGTTTTCCTGCATTTTAAAATAAGAAATATAATCATTCAATTGATGGGAATAATGTTTACAGTTTCTGTAGAGAAATACGTATTAACACAGATCTGTGTACACCAGTCCCGATAGAGGGACAAATGAAGGAGGGACAGTGGGATTTGGTTCCCAAAGAGGTACTGTTGGGAGCTATGCAATTTGCTATCCATTTCCAGTATTCACAGTGCTCATGAGGGCAGTATCTTTGTCCCTTGTAATTATGGTATTGAGCTCTTACAGGTGGCCATACACTCGTTAGATTAGCAGCAGATAGATCATCAGATTTCTGATCTGATGTGTTTAGGAACAGATTTCCAATAGATTTCAGTATGAAAGCTATTGAAAATCGATCTAATGGCATTTTTTTGCCATTAGATTTCCATTAGGTCCAATGCAAAATGAGCAGTCTCAACAGATCGACCTACATTTTCCAGCCTGTCAGATCGATTTGAAATGGGCCGCAAATCGATCGGTCAATCAATTTGCGATCAATTGATTTCGATCGATCGGCCGCTAATCGGCTCAGTGTATGGGCCCCTTAAGAATGTGAGTGTGTGTAGCTCTATTTAAGCCCCAGGATACCCCTGGCATATATTCTTTGCTTTGATTTTGTATGATACTCTTTTGACCTGGGTAAAGGGAACATTTTAGTGTGAATTGAGAGGAATATGGAGGCTGAAATATTTCCTTTAAGCAATACCAGGTACCTGGCTATCCTGCTGATCCTCTCCCTCTGTTACGGTTATCCATAGATCCTGAACAAGCATGCAGATAAGGTGTTTGCATCTGACTGGACTAGCTGAATGCTCGTTTCAGGTGTGTGATTCAGACACTACTGATGCAAGAATGACCAGCAGGTCAGCCAGGCAACAGGTATTTCTGCACTTCCAACTCATGGTATTGCAGGAAGTGTCAAGTTCCATTAACTTTAATAGCCATTGCGACAAGCTGTGGTAGGAAAAGGTAACTGTAAAAGGGCCCTCAGCTACACAGAATTCAGATAAATGTTGCCTGAAACAGTCTTTCATGATCACATGGATGTTTGTATAGTTTCCCAGTCAATATACAGATTCGTTTCTGGGAGCTCTGCCAAGCTGCCCATTCTGTTCTACGTATAGTGGAGGCAATAAGGCTGGCAATTTGTTGCTGCAGCTGTATGTACAGTCAGGCTGCGCAGACCACAACTGTTTAAAGGAAAGGATCATCCCTGGCCCTGCTCACACAAGATCAATCCAAAACTATCTTCATACACTTTGTAGGTTTTCCCCAGGGAATTGGTTTTCTAATTTTTCAAAACCCTGTAAATGAGCTACACCTTACTCTACGATAGGGGTATGAGACTATGGTAGAGATTTAGATTGGCAGCTCCTCTGACGGACATTCAGTGACATGATTATGTACTTTGTACAGTGCTGCAGAAGATGTCAGTGTTCTATCAATTAATAGTCAGCTTCTGGTGAGTGATATCTGCTCTCTTCTTGCCTAGATATTGTCCTCTTCCCCCTACTCCATAGCCAAAATAAATAATGCCTAAAGTTTATCTTTCATGAGGCGTTTAACATAATGCTGCATCAGGAATTTTTCAGTTTTAGCGGTGCCTTCACCTTGATGCTGAATTTGTTTTTTTTATTGTTTTGTTTTACTACTGTATATCTTTTTTTTTTTTTTTTTTTTTTTTTTTTTTTTTTTTTTAGCCCTTGGCTACCTGTGCTGAGAACTTGCTACAAAGCTTAACCTTTCCCAGCTAATGTCTATGTTGAAAGAGTTAACGCTGCGCTGTTTGGGTAGGGACAGTCCAAGTAACATGACAGATCCTATATGTCAATCCTGCTGAGCAAGTTTGGTCTGTTTTGGATGCCTTATGGCAGGCCCAGTGCAGGATTCTTGGCTGTTACTATGTGAATCACTCCACCTATTTCACTACCGCCTTTCCCTGCAGAGAAAATGCCGTTTAAATGTGTAATTGCGGCCTTGTGATCCACCTAGTTTTTTGCTTTTGTCGGTATAATGCGAAAAACTATTAAACCCTCTGCGTTGGACCTTTTATTACGCTTAAATGTTTTTAAGCTTGCCAATGTTTCTTTTTTTTATCTTTGCAATGGGCAAAGTAATCCTAAGAGCTCAAACGGGAAAAAGGCTATATAATAATCCTAATTACCTGAACATTGTTTTTGCATTGGTGGAATGGCAAAATAAAGTATGAACTTTTGCCAGTAATTTCAATAATCTTTTGTAAAAGATTATCTTCATTTTTTGTGAATACCCTTACATTCTGATTGTTTTTTTAGATTCTATACTAAGTTTTAGAAGTGTTTGGAAGTGTTCAGTGGCGTAGCTAAGGAGCTGTGGGCCCCGATGCAAGTTTTACCATGGGGCCCCGAAGCACTCTATACATATCAATTGATACGGCGCACCAAAACCTGCCAATGGCAACTACAGTGTCTGAGGTGCAAGAAGGGGATGGGGAACAGTTTGTTAATGATTACCACTATTCAAAGTATCTATAGAAGTGATTATTATGAGCACAGGACCAATAGAAAGCGAATACTGGAGTTGAGGGAAGGTCCTTCGGGGCCCCTCTGGCCCAAGGGCCCTGATGCGGTCGCTACCTCTGCACCCCCTATTGCTACGCCCCTGGAAGTGTTTTTTGGTTGTCTATGTTCTCTTTGGAGAGAGGTCCTCTCCTTGTCCCTGGAACCTCCAAGGTGGGTTGTAGCCGTAATATTGAGAATAAAGGAATGAAGAGTTCCAGAAAAAAATTGTGTAGAGTAGGAGGTTTTTTTTGTGTTGTTTTTTTTTGTGTTTTTTTGTTTTGTTTTTTTTCATACATAGGTTGCTTAGTTCACTACCACATTTTAAGATAAAGGCCCATATCCTACTTTCCCCTGATATTTGATAGTTGCATCCAGTTCATAACAATGGGAATTTACAGATTGACTGCACCAGGTTCCCTGCACCGAAGCAAGGCCGGATTTATACTTTTATAGCCCCTAGGCCAAGCATGTTGTGGCTCCCCTACCATGTTCAGTAGTGCAGCCTCCTCTTCCATGTGTATCGTCCATGTACTGCAGCCCCCTTCTATGCCATGTGCAGCCCGCTCTTCCATGTGTATCGTCCATGTACTGCAGCCCCTCTTATTCCATGTGCAGCCCGCTCTTCCATGTGCATCGTCCATGTACTGCAGCCCCCTTCCATGCCATGTGCAGCCCGCTCTTCCATGTGTATCATCCATGTACTGCAGCCCCTCCCATGCCATGTGCAGCCCGCTCTTCCATGTGTATCGTCCATGTACTGCAGCCCCTCCCATGCCATGTGCAGCGCGCTCTTCCATGTGTATCGTCCATGTACTGCAGCCCCTCCCATGCCATGTGCAGCCCGCTCTTCCATGTGTATCATCCATGTACTGCTGCCTCTCTACCGTAAAGCGCTCGATTGGGCATTAGCTTTCCTTTTTCATGTAATGCTCTCCATTTGCTGCTTTCTTTCATATAGCAGTCATAGCAATACCTTTTTCATGTTCAGGTGCCTCATTGTGCAGTAGCTGACCAAGGCCCGGGCCTTTGTGGCCTTTCCAGAAATCCGCACTCTGGACATGAGGAACCAAAATGGGGCCCTCCTCCAGTTGCTGCATTAGCGCTCATTGGTGCTGTGGTTGTAGTAAACACTTTTTATGTGTTCTTTGAATAGTGGGAATCCAAAACCATTCCTTTGCTTATGCTTGCCTCACATTGGCTGTCCTTCAGGCCTATTGGTCTGTATTATACGATTATAAGGACTGTGCCACAGGGAGGGGACTAACCACAGATGTCTGCACTAGGGCCCATGGTTCTGTAGCTAGGTCACTGCTCACATCACAAACTTTCCTTTTGGAGATCACTCTTAAAGGATCACTATCATGAACAATTGTACAATTTAAAATACTTGTAAATGCATACAAAGTGTGTTTCTTCCGGAGTAAAATGAGCTATAAATTACTTTTCTCTTATGTTGCTGTCACTTACTGTAGTTAATAGAAATCTGACAGAACTGACAGGGTTTTGACTAGTCCATCTCGCTATGGGGGGTTCTCAGTATTTCAGTTATTCTTTAAAAGCACTTTCTGGAAAGCATCTATACAAAGATGCCAGCTGCTCCCCGCACTAGTTTGCAAGCTTCCCTGCCAGGTCAACTTCTGCAAGGAGTTTGTATGTTCTCCCCGTGTCTGCGTGGTTTTCCTCCGGGCACATCCAGTTTCCTCCCACCTCTCAAAAACATACAGATATGTTAATTGTCTGCCCGTAAATTGGCCCTAGACTATGATACAAGCACTACACGATATAGACATAGGTGGGACTGTGCTAGGGATTAGATTGTGAGCTCCTCTGAGGCACAGTTTGTGACAAGACCATCTACTCTGTACAATGCTGCGTAATAGGTCGGCGCTATATAGTCAAATCTCTTTTTAATGTATTTTACATTTTACAATTTTTTGCAATAGTGGTCCTTGTAGATCCTCAGCAAGCTCTGTCAAGGTAATTAAATTTGCAGACGACACCACCATAGTCGGCCTGATCTCCAACAACGACGAGCAGGCATACCGCCACCAGGTGGACAGGATTTGCCACTGGTGCAAGGAGAACAAGCTGATCCTCAACAATGCAAAAACGGTGGAGATTATCATTGACTTTAGGAAACATGCCTCCACCCCACCTCCACTGCACATTGGTGGAACGGAGGTGGAGAAAGTGCCCTGTGTCCGCCTCCTCGGCACCACCATCTCCAACACCCTGAAGTGGAAGGCAAACACTGTCTCCACCCAGAGGAAAGCCCAGCAGAGGCTTTACTTCCTCCGCCAACTGAAGAAGTTCGGCATGTCACGGAAACTCCTGGCGAACTTCTATACCGCAACCATCGAATCCATCCTCTTATTCCATCACTGTCTGGTATGCTGGCTCCACCGAAGACGACAGACGCAAATTACAGAGGGTCATCAGGTCAGCGGAAAGAATCATCGGACACACTCCCTACCCTAGACTCCCTCTATAATGCCAGACTACGCTCCAGAGCTCTGAAGATCGCCAAGGATCCCTCCCACCAGGGGCGTAGGAATAGGCCCTGCAGCCCCTGCGCCCGCGGGGGGGCCCGGCCCCCCCCTGGGGCCCGCTCGGGGCCGTTTTGTGGGTGCTGGAGGGGTGGCAGCATGAGGGGAAAGCCTTGCCCACAGTCGGCGGGGAGAGGGGTAGTTCCCCCCTCTCCCTCACCTCGGGGCTCTCCCCTCTGCGCTCCCCTCCAGCTCGTAAGTGTCTGTGGGGCTGTGGTGGGCAGCGAGCGGCGGGCAGATACATACCTGCTTCCGTGCGTTCCATCGGAGACTTCTCTCTCTAGCGGCTGACGTCACTTCCGGAAGTGACGTCAGCCGCTAGAGGGAGAAGTCTCCGATGGAACGCACGGAAGCAGGTATGTATCTGCCCGCCGCTCGCTCGCCCACCACAGCCCCACAGACACTTACGAGCTGGAGGGGAGCGCAGAGGGGAGAGCCCCGAGGTGAGGGAGAGGGGGGAACTACCCCTCTCCCCGCCGACTGTGGGCAAGGCTTTCCCCTCATGCTGCCACCCCTCCAGCACCCACAAAACGGCCCCGGGGGGGGGGGGGGGCAACCCGCTCAGAAAATCTGCAGGGGGGCCCAGTGGGGCATAGTTACGCCCCTGCCTCCCACCCTGGCCACCAGTTTTTCAACCAGCTCCCCTTGGGGCGGAGGTACCGGTCCATCTCCACAAAGACCACGAGACACAAAAACAGCTTCTTCCCCTCAGCTGTAATTTCACTAAACTCTATAAACTCTGCACATGCTCTGCCCCCGTAGGCCCCCCCATGTTGACTTCGTGCCTGCAAACCACATGGCAGATGTATTTGGAAAAGTATTATGTATGTTTTTGAGATGAAGTGTTGTCTACTATGTTCTATGCTCTGTTTGTCTCTTATGTTTCTATACATATGCCCTGTATTCATGTGCCAAGCCCAATTCCGGGCACGACCCAGTCGTGCTTGGCGAAATAAATGCGATTCTGATTCTTTAATTCCAACTATAGTCCAACCTCTCCACCATAGTCTACAGCTAATCTATCAGGGAAGGAAGGGGCGCAGGCGGGGAGCGGCGATACGGAGGAGGCGGGGGAGCGGCGAGAGTGACAGTGGCAATGTAAACAGCCGGCTATTGACCTTCTGCGTGTCACTAGCATGGCGATTTTGATTTATGGAAGCAAGCAGAGGGCGGGGGGGGGGTCTGGGTGAGAACGATATAGTAACAGAGGCTGGGCAGTATATGCAGACCTAGCCTCTGTGTGCAATTAGGATTTTTAAAACCCACCTCTAGTTCTCTTTAAAGGATACCCGAGGTGATGGGACATGAGATAGACATGTGTATGTACAGTGCCAAGCACACAAATAACTATGCGGTGTTCCTGTCTGAGTCAGGACTGAGAAAAAAAGGAAGTGACTACAGTGTGACCCTCACGGATAGGAAATGTCAACTATAAAACACTTTCCTAGCAGAAAATGGCTTCTGAGAGCAGGCAAGAGATAAAAGGTTCAATAGTTCAGATTTTAGCTCTGGCATAATGCAGTGAATGTGTCATTGAGCAAAAAAAATAAAACAGTTAAAACTTAAAGGAATACTATCGATACCCAAGTGTTCTAAAATGACAGTGTGCAAATAATGTCTAAGTAGCTGTGTAAACATTTTACTACTTTTCATGTTAAATATCAGAGGCAAAAGCTGTAATTTATTGAGGGTAGGATTTGGCTATATTGGGACAAATCAATTGCAGAAGGGGTATCTGCTTCAATGCACAGCCAGAGTTGCATATCAGACTACAGAAAGCAAATATCAAACATATCAAACTCTGAAAGCAAAAACAATATGAAAAAGCTGTGAGAATTAGTTACATTTCCTCTGCTCTCTTCACACTTCAGTCAGAAACAGAGCTCCCAACAGCTGCAGCTCCTGTGTCCTGTCTCTCTCTGTCACACACAGAGCTACACATAGAGTTAACTGATCAAGTGTGAGGGGAATTTCCCCTCTCCTCATGGCTCAGTCAGCCCTCAATTTTGGCGCCAGTAAACTTTGACTGTATTTTGCTAACAGTAAACAATGAAGTTGCTAGTAGAATGTATACACCAGTACTTAGCAGCACTTCCCAAACAATTCCTGTGTCAATTGAAAAAAATATGTGAATCGATAGTATTCCTTTAAAGTAGATTTAAACCTAAAATAAAACTGTGGAATATCTTTAAAAATCATTTTTAGAAAAAGGAAGATGGATAAAATTGTTTGTTTCATTACTTTATTTTCGCTTTGGGTGTCCTTTAATCTCTACTTATCTGGCTTGCAGTCACTGCTATGTATCCCTTTTTCTTATTTCTCTCTGCTTCAAACACAATAGGGGAATGATAGGTGAGTGAGCTGTGCTGCCCCTCCTACACTGCGCCCTGAGGCTGGAGCCTCTCTGGCCTCTACCCCGCCCCGAGCTTTTGGCTGGACCATGAGAGCCTCTGCCATTTAAATGTGCTACATCATACTTCCTCCCTACGTCCTCCAGGACGGCCCTCCTCCTGAGATTGTGTAGTCTCCCCTCCCAAATCGGAAACACCTGACAAGAATTAGAATAATAATTAGTATAAATCCCACCCCTCCACAATCTCCCCTCAGTTTTTTGTATGTTTCCTACACTCACCACGGAAGCACCTACGGAGTCCTGGTGGTAGGGGAGCCTGATGGCACCTACTTTGTCTAAGGATGGCCAGGCAGGAGGATTGAAAGGATGTCGTTGGAAAGCGGTACGAGTCAGCGCTGGGCGCGACCCGTCTGGTGGTTTTTTTAGGCAGCCAGACCTTTTCTCCACTTGGGGGTGGGGGAGGTTGTAGGATTTCTCCCATCCCACTGCTCTCCTAGACGGCATGGCGGCTGGGTGACGCCGTCTCCTCTTCCGCATTGAAGTTCCGGAAGTTGGAGGCGGAAGTGACGCGGAGGCACGCCGCATGGCGCAGAGGCGGCGTGCGCGTACATTAAAGGGGCGGTTCCGGCGTGCCAGCGGGGGTCATTTGCATGCAGTCTGGCCACGCGTTACAGCTCTATCTCCGCACAGCACAGCCGCAAGCAGGAACGCCAGATCACCCAGCACGCCAGCAAGTTTGCACTGAGTGCAGCAACACTCTGCAGGGGCCATGCAGCAGCCAACAGAGTCCTCTCCAGAGACGAAGCAGACGCCTCCGGCTGGCACTGAGGAGTCAGGTCAGCAGCCGGTAAGGTTCCTTGCATTCCTGTTTTATTATGCTACAGTGTGCTAGTCTGTTACTAGCTAAAACATTCCCTGGATTTGTTTGTTTTCTTACAGAAGCCAGTCAAGAGCTCAGGAAAATCTAATAAGTGTACTAAATGTGGGGGCAGGCTACCTGAGGGAACTTCTAAATCTTTATGTACTGATTGTTACAATAAATCAAAGTCTCATTCTCCGAGACCCGAGAGCACTACTGTAGCATTGTTAGATTTAATGAAATCAATGAAACAGGAATTAGCTACTACATTTTCTGCATTTAGAGCAGCTCTACCTCCTTGTCCAGTCCAGATGGTCCCTCTTCCACAGGTTCCGGCAGCTTTACCAGCATCATCTACTGCCCAGCCTGTTGTAATAACTTCCCAATTACAGGTTCCACAGACTGGTTCTGTCCCTATCGATCAGAGTGTATCCTTGCCTGTACTCCCTAGTACCCAGAGGGTGGATACGGAGGTTCCCCAGAACGTTGGTATTGAGAATCCCTCACCGTTTTCGGACGTTTCTGAGGCATCAGATGAGGGAGAGCTGGCTGAGTCTGACGCTTCAGGTAATACATCAGCTACAGTTCCTAGGTATTTGTTCAATGCTGAGGACACGTCTGAGCTGCTGAAAGCAGTTTATGATTCGGAACAAATTGAACAACCCAGGCCATCCTCTACTCCACAAGATGATATTTATAGGGGACTAGAGGATCGCGGAGGTCGGGTTTTTCCTGTCCATAGAGCTGTCAGGAGTATTATTTCCGCTCAGTGGAAGGATCCGGAGGGAAGGCTTTTTATCCCTAGATCTTTTAAACGGCGTTTTCCCTTTAACATGGAGGAACATGAATCATTGTTCAAGTGTCCTCGATTAGATGCTCCTCTTTCTCAGTGTTCCAAGGATACTGATTTATCCTTTGAAGATATGGGGACCTTGAAGGACCCGATGGATAGGAAGGCAGAGGCCCTGCTTAAAAGAGCGTGGGATTCAACGTCCTTCTCTTTTAAACCGGCCATTTCCTCGGTTTGTGTAGCCCGGAACTTGGATAAGTGGGTTCGTGGGCTCCAGGAACGTCTGGAGGAGGGCACTCCACATGCTAGAATCCTAGAGAGCCTTCCGGTTATCATCAAATCTATTGCCTTCCTGGCGGACGCAGCAACTGAATCCCTCAGAGCTGCCGCCAAGACAGCGGCCTTAATTAACTCAGCACGAAGGGCCGTTTGGTTAAATACGTGGCAGGGAGATGTTACCTCCAAGCAGAAGCTATGTGGAATGGCGTTTCAGGGGGATCTTTTGTTCGGACGAGATTTGGACTCGGTTTTGGAAAGATCTTCCAATAGAGCCAGGAAATTCCCGGATAAGAATAAGAGCGGGAAGCGGTCCTTTCAGAGCAGGAAGCCCTTTCTTAGGCAGGACCAGCCGAATAGAGGGCATAGACAAAATAAGAAATGGACCTATAATGCAGGCAGAGGCAGGCCATTCCTGTTCAATAAACCCCAGCCAGCCCCGTCCACTGCAAAGTCCGCCAAGTGACAGCCAGATCCCGGTGGGGGGGAGACTTCTCCACTTCTTTCCGGAGTGGCAGAAGATAACAAAGAACGACTTTATTCTATCTCTGATCCAGCTGGGTTACAAGATAAAATTTGTATCTCCTCCTCCCTCCCGGGTGATAGTCACTTCTATCCCCAGGGACCAGATCAAGGCAGAGGCCCTTATGGACTCGGTTTCCTCTCTTCTGCAGAAGAACGTGATTCGACCGGTTCCAGCTCAGGAACAGGGGAAGGGGTTCTATTCGCGGGTATTTTTAATCCAGAAGAAGTCAGGGAAGTTTCGAATGATATTGAATTTGAAACCCTTGAATCCCTACATTGTAGTGAAGAGGTTCAGAATGGAGAGCATTGCCTCAGTTCGCAACCTCATATCTCCAGGGGATTTTCTGGCATCAGTGGATCTGGAGGATGCTTACCTCCACGTCCCGATACACCCGCTGTTTCAGAAATATCTGAGATTTGCAGTCCGGACGGGGGAGTCGATATGCCATTTTCAATATCAGGCTCTCCCGTTCGGAATTTCGTCGGCCCCAAGAATCTTTACGAAGATTATGGCAGAGGTGATGTCCTTTTTACATCTCCACAATATAAGGGTCCTGCCTTACTTGGACGACTTCCTTTTTATGGCAGGGACCCGAGAAGCCTTGCAGAGGGAGCTAAATTTTTCACTCCAGCTCTTGAGCAGTCTGGGTTGGATAGTGAGCATGGAAAAGTCTCAATTGCACCCGGTTCAGAGCTTAATTTTTTTGGGGCTAAGTTGGGACACGACGGTCAGACGTGTCTTTCTACCCAAGCAGAAGATAGACAAGCTGAGGTCAGAGATTCAGGGAATCAGATTGAATTCTCAGGTTCCTCTTCGAAGGTTAGTATCAATCCTGGGTCTAATGTCGTCTGCCATTCCAGCAGTAGAATGGGCCCAGGCCCACTCTCGGGGCCTACAGACTTGGGTCCTAGCGAATTGGGACAGAGATCACCGGTCTTTAGACAGGAGAGTGATGTTACCCGACCAGGTTATACAGTCACTTCTCTGGTGGGATCATTTGATCAATCTAGACCAGGGTCGCAGATGGAACCAGGAGATCCCATTAAAGTTGTATACGGACGCGAGCGCCTGGGGTTGGGGTGCCCACTGTTTGGGTCACCAGGCTCAGGGACGATGGGACGAACAAATGTCTCACAAATCATCCAATTACAGAGAACTCAGGGCGATCCTTCTGGGATTACAGGCCTTGCATCCGGTAATCTCCGGCTCGGAAGTCCTTGTGTTCTCGGACAACTTTGTGTCGGTCTGTTATGTCAGGAAGCAGGGGGGCACTCGTGTTCCGGACCTGCAGGGCCTGACAGAACAGATCATGTCATGGTCAGAAGCCAACCTGGAGTCGATATCAGCGGTCCATGTTCGGGGGATCCACAACAAACAGGCAGACTCTCTGAGCAGGGGCGTGGTACAGGAGTCAGAATGGGAGCTCAATCCCGATGTTTTTCAGGAGATCACAGAAAGTTGGGGATCTCCGGTTCTCGACCTGTTTGCCAATCCAGAGAACGCAAAGTCAAAGATTTTTGTACCCTGGATCCTTCTGTTTCAATAAACAGAATAGATGGCCTGTCGATTCCGTGGCCAGAGGGACTGCTTTACGCTTTTCCACCGTTCAAGTTGATTCCAAGGGTTCTCAGGAAGATCCTGACAGAACATGCGGAGGTCTTACTGATCGCGCCTTGGTGGCCGAGGAGAGCTTGGTATCCTCTCCTTCAGTCCCTTGTGATCAGGGGCCCTTGGCATCTACCATGCAGACCGGACCTGCTGTTACAGAAGGGCCAGGTCCATCCGAGCCCAGAGGTCTTACATCTGACCGCATGGATCCTGAGGAGCAGATTTTGAGGCATCACGGATTTTCCAGTGATGTGGTTAAAACATTACTGGCCTGTAGGAAGCCAGCGACTAGGAGAAAGTACAACAAAGTTTGGTACACCTTCTCCGCTTGGAAACAGAGGGATGTTTCCAGGTCAGATAACATTATCTCAGTTTTGGACTTTTTACAGCACGGGGTGCAGTTAGGCTTATCTGTTAGTACCCTAAGGGCCCAGGTGTCGGCCCTTTCGGTTTTTCTTTCTAGGCGACTATCAGCCGATGTTTATGTTAAAAATTTTCTGAGGTCAGTAGAGCGTTCTCAACCGATCCCTCAGAAACTGGTTCCTCCATGGGATTTGTCATTAGTATTGGATTTTTTAACCTCAGACAGGTTTGAACCCTTGGATTCGGTCCCGTTAACCACTTCTCTACCACAGGGTTTTTCACCTAAAAACCACAGCAATTTTCACATTTAAGGGAGGCAAGGGTTAATGGGCTTAATGGGGGTATAATTTATTTAAAAAAAACCTCACTGATGCTGATCAGTCACTAATGCTGTGTTAGTTATCTGAGATCCTCTCAAGAGTGATCTCAGTAACTGTAACAGCATAGTGACTGATACAATGTTTACACACATTCTGCATGAATAAGCACTGTCATTGGCTTTGTGAACACATGTTCACATCAGCCAATCACAGACCAGCGGGTGCCCGACGCGTATGCCCGTCCGCATGCACGCGGACGCGATCGCGCACGCGAACGCGATCGCGCACGCGAACGCGATCGCGCACAGCAGGAAAATAAACAGGAGTTGCCTATCTACGCCCCTGTGACTCAGGTGAATTTTAAAGGGGCGTAGATAAGCGTGGCAGAGGTTGTTAAGTGGTTAAAGTTCCTTACACTTAAGGTTGTTTTTTTGGTGGCCATCACTTCGGCTCGTAGAGTCGGTGATATTCAGGCATTGTCTATTAAAGATCCGTACATGGTGGTCCATACGGACAGGATTATCTTTAAGCTAGATCCGTCATACTTACCCAAGGTATCTACGTCCTTTCATAGGACTCAGGATATTGTACTGCCATCCTTTGTGGCTAATCCACAGAATGACAAGGAGAGGAGGTTGAGCTCTTTGGATGTTAGAAGGGCAGTTTTGATTTATCTGGATAGAACCAGAGAGTGGAGAACTTCCACTAGCCTTTTTGTATCATTTGGTGGTTCTAAGAGGGGAAGCCAGGTTTCCAAAATAACAGTGTCTAGATGGATTAAGCAGCTAATATCCCTAGCATACTCAGAGGCTCAGTTAAAGGTACCTGACCACATTACGGCACACTCAACAAGATCCTTATCAACGTCTTGGGCGGAGAGATCAGGAGCTTCTCTGGAGCAGATATGTCGGGCCGCGACCTGGTCCAGCCACTCGACCTTTGTCAAGCACTACAGAGTGCAGCTTCTTTCAAGCCAGGATCAGGCCTTTGGCCGCAAGGTTCTTCAAGCCGTTATCCCACCCTAGAGGTAAAATTTCTCGCTAAATCTCAGGAGGGCCGTCCTGGAGGACGTAGGGAGGAAGTGCCGGCTGCTTACCTGGTAGCAGTGTTCCGGCGAGTCCTCCAGGACGGCCGCCTAAGTTCCAGACCCTATTATATCTATTAATGGTATGGTAGTGGTTGGTGGACTAGTTGTTTCTCTTCATTAAACTGAGGGGAGATTGTGGAGGGGTGGGATTTATACTAATTATTATTCTAATTCTTGTCAGGTGTTTCCGATTTGGGAGGGGAGACTACACAATCTCAGGAGGAGGGCCGTCCTGGAGGACTCGCCGGAACACTGCTACCAGGTAAGCAGCCGGCACTTTGTTTGCTGAAAGGACTCTGCACCCCCAGCATGGAGCTGACTGACATGCCTGCCCTGGATATTGTTCACAGCTTACTGTGCAGGGTGCAGCCAGTGATTCATGGCATACTCTTACATGCATTCAGTGTTTAACCCTTCTAAAGCTGTATGTTGCCAAGCTGCTAGTCAGGCTGCCGGGAATCCCATCTCTGTCTCCAGCAAACTTCGTGCGGCTTGTGCTGTAAAATGACTTGTTTGTCTGTCTGCGTCATTGCACAACAAATGTCTTAATGCTGATGTGTTTGATTAGTGCAAGTAGTGACAAGCTGGAGTCATTGCAGTAAAGAGAAGGGTTGGGTCCCTGTGCATGCTAATGAGTTATTCTGAAAACGTGTGGGAAGAATATAATCCCTAATGTTTACCTCTTACAGCTTCTCCTTCTAGCCTAAAAGGGGAAAATGGGGTTTTAATTTACTGAATTAAAAATATTTGGTGTTTAAAAGCTAATACACCATGCCATTTTTCCCATCAGACCGATGGGAGATTTTCCTGGCTAATAATTTCTAGCATGTCTGATCTGCTTCTGTTCGAGAAAAGTATGGATTGTGAGATCTGTACTGCACCAAAATGATCCCCTTCTCAATTGGCAGCAGTGTGGACATGCTGGAAATGTCCCATCGATGGAAAATCTCCCTTCACGCTGATGGGAAAATTGAATGGCGTGTATAAGCCTTAAAGCCGCAGGGACAGCCATACTATCCCAGGTAAAAAAACAAAACAAACATAAATGGACAAATACTTGATCTACTTACATAACACATGTATTGTACAATCCACATTTTGATTTTCGATAACTTTATATAGTAAAGAGAGAAATGTTTCAGGCTTTTTCCATCTTTACTGCTTCTGACTGAAGCCAATCCTGATGTAATTTTCTCCCTTACCAATGTTTTCTCCTAGAAACTGCACTGTCTTATCTAGCTTGCTTTGTAAACACGTGAGGACAGCATAGCTTGTATTTCAGCAGTTTCTGTAGAGGGATGAGGTATATTTCCCTTCTCAGCCTCGTGTCACACTGAACTGCCCTTAGCTGATCAGTGAGGAGCAGAAATGTGGGAATGCAGATGACCAGCTTCCCTCTCCTCGGCAATGCACTAAAAAGAGCCAGGCTGACTGATGAGATTGATTACAGCAGACTCATTTATGATTATATTGGAATGCTTGCAATGCAGACTGCATGTAGACTACATGATAAACCCATAGCAATAGGTAAATGGAATTTTATTTTATGGCTGATTTCCAGGCCTGGAGCCAGGCTACATGCTCGTTGCCTGCATCCAATTCACAAAACACTATAGTAAATCTATATTTACTTTAGTGCTGTATGAATTGGATAAAGGCAAATGCATGGAATAGGAATGATGGGGCAAGTTTTAGTGTTTGATTGGAGCTGTAATGGTGTATAAAGACAGTGATGACCAGTCACTGTTTTAGACACCATGATTGGCTCTATGCTGTAGAAAGGGTCAGGTTTTAGGCTTTTGTTTGACAAGGGTGTGATCACCTGTACTCTGGTTTTTATATGGCACCAAGCAGAGTAGGTTGCCTAGGGCGTGAAATCACCCAGCAGTTGGCACAGGCTAACTCTATAAAGCGTTGTCCCCTCCTGTGTATGTGTTTTTTTTTTTGTTTTTTTGTTTATAATCTTTTGTCAGTGGGGCAATTACAAGCTACTGGATAAATCGCTCTATTTGCTGCAAATATAAATCCAAATATTAAACCCAAATTACACTTAAAGGACACCCGAGGTGACATGACATGATGAACTAGACATGTGTATGTACAGTGCCCAGCACACAAATAACTAGACAGCGTTCCTTTACTTTCTCTGCCTGAAAGAGTTAAAAATCAGGTATGCAAATGAGTTTCTGTCTGGGTCGGGACCGGGTCCGACTATAACGTAACCCTCACTGATAAGAAATTACAGCCGTAAAGCACTTTCTTGGCAGAAAATGGCTTCTGAGAGCAGGAAATAGATTAAAAAAAAGGGCAATAGTTCATAGATTTTAGCTCTGGCATACTTAAAATGAATGTTATTGAGAAGAGGCCATGAAACGGTAAAAACTTTAAAAAAAAATAGATTTTAAATATAAAATAAAACCGTGGAATAACTAAGTCCTTTTTAGGAGGATGGATACAATTGTTTCTCATAATTTTTTTTCCGCCTCTGATGTATTTTACGGAGCTGCTGTACCTGCACTCAACGTTGCGGTTTGTGGCACCCAAAGTACCTACTGTACTAATATTTCCTACCACTTCTACAGTATTATGCACCAATGCCCCAAATGCAATAAACCTTTTTTTTTTTCTTGTATTTTATTTATTTTTTATTAACTTGCCAATAAAATGCATTTTAAATCACCAGCAAGCAACTCGTGAGTACTTTTTTTTCACCTACTCTTTGGACCCTTTTCAATTGCATAGTGCTGAAAAGTTACTTCAAGTAGAGTACATTATGTGCCCTTGCTTGTTCCGTGGTACAATGCCACGGAAGATGGCACTATATAAATAATGTATAATTATCAATGGCTAATACAACTGCTGGTGATGATGAAGATGAAAGGGAGAAAGGAGTAGTGTCAGCTCATTTTTAAAGAGAAGCTGTCAGCCATACTATCTCAGGAAAAAACTCATAAGTAGATAAATACTTGCTCAACTTGCATAACCTATGTATTTTCACTGTCCATTTTTTGATTGTAGTCATTTTTCTAAAGTAAAAAGAGAAAATCCTTCCTAGCATTTCCCGTTTTTTATCTGTGGATATATTAAAAGGAAGCACTGATGTAATTTCTTCCCTTACACTCCTCTGCCTGATTGTATATGCATTGCCTGCCCTTCACTATAGAAAGTGCATTGTCTCAACATGAGAAATGTTGGCCAATCAGAGAGTAACAGAGGTGTGTGAGGGGAAAACGGGAGGGAAAGAGGCTTCAGCCAAACAGGCCGCATTAGTTAAGTCTGAGGGGAAGTAGAGGAGCAAAAAAGGACAACCCAGAATACCCTGCAGCTTCCTTTGTGTGTAGCAACTTTTGTGTGTACCAAATAAGTCAGGTAAACTGGGGAATGATCATTTATCAACAAGACAAATAGTGATTTTAACTTTTGGATTGCCTGGTTAGTCTCCTCGTTATTACTTGTTGTTTACCAGATAAAAATAAGATTTGATTTTTGATTTTATGCCAGACAGGTACACTTTTTTTAAAGGAGGATCTTGAGAAATGTAGTCTTGATAAACCTGTAGAAGTGATTGGCTTCATGTCAGTGTTGCCTCAGACACATAGGCAACCTACCATGAAGCCACCTGAAACGTGATTCAGAAGGCAAAATAAAAGGGGGCGGTGTTTGGACAAACGCATCCTCCAAAGTTTACTTCAGGCAGCAGAAAGTCTAGAACCGCCCCCTGGGGCTTTCATTAGGTTTAGAAGAAAAAGCTAATCTATTTGCTTGCATGCGTTTTGTACCAGCTGTTATCTATCTTAAAAAATGTTCTGTTTTTGTCTTTTTTTTTCCCCCCTTTGTATTTTTTGTGTACTATATATATCCCTTAACTTAAAATGTCCAGATCTGGGGCTAGAGACTGCAAACGCACACATGTCCCATGGAGCTTCAGAGGCGACGGCTATGGGGGATATTATCGTCAACTTAATTTCAAAGCCATATAGTAAGTAGCAGGTCATTTCACCTTTATGTGTATTTTTGTACTACAAAGGTCATTTGTGATATTTGATTATGCAGTACTAAATAAGAATTCCACATGAGTGTGTCTCTCTGAGGTGGTGGTTTCCGAAAAGTCTTGCTTGGTTATTTCCCACCCTTTTGTGAAAAATCGCTAGGTACCAGCCCCACTCCAATACTATATTGATGGAATATATTAAGGTGCCCATTAATGTTACAATGTTGATTGTACAACCTTACCACTTTTATGTAATGTAAGGAACTACCTAAAGCATCCACTCAAAGTATATTCTCTCATTGTACAATGAAGATTGTAGCATTGATGGGCTCCTATTATTTTTACTGCCAGTGACGTGCTGTTCCTGATCTAGAAGGCTGCCAGACTATGTAACTTCTGGCTGTAGCCTGTTACATCTGCAGACTCTGTACATATCAGTTTCTGCATAGCTTTGGCAGTTGGAGGCGTGGCATAGGGATGCGGCTGTACTTCCTGTATGGCCAGAGGACCCAGAAGACACCTGTTACTGTGGCAGGAGAGGTCAAGTATGTTGCCTTTTTATGACTCCAGTTTGGTGAAACTTGGTGCCTAGGCCATAGTGATGATACATATTTATTTATTTTCACTATAAGGTGGACAATGATGAAGCTATACCTGCAGAAGGCTCCTTTATCACAAGTAACATTCTAGTAGTTGAAGTCTTTGGATCTGTGACAAGATTGGGACTTCACCTATTTATAGGATGTTTCTCTTACACAGCTGCCAGCTGTGCCTCGTTTATCGGTATTCTTCCTGTAATAGCTATTTAGTCCCTGATGTGTTCTAGATAGGTTTTCGGCTTTTTACACAAGCTGACTGCACATCAATGGCTTTAAATGAATGGCGTTTTCTTTGTCATCTGTAAGATCGCATGAAGAGCTTTAATTGGTTACTGCTGATCTCTAGTCAAGTAGGGCTTTCAGAAAAGGGTTACACTTGAGGCTGTGGAAAAATGGCAGCGTTTTCCTGCGGCTGGATATGTTCTTGGAGAGCATCATCTACAGAAGTGGATGAAAAATGCTGCCAGCCAAGGAGCCATCACCAGCAAGCATTAGTCAGTGCTGAGGAAGTGCCAGTGTTAACGGTGTGTCTGAGTACCTGATCTACTGCATGCTTGTTCAAGGTCTATGGCTAGAAGTATTAGAGACACAAGACCAAGAGGACTGCCAGGCAACTGGTATTGTTTAAAAGATAATAAATATGGCAGCCTCCATATACCTCTTGCTTCAGTTGCCCTTTAAAGCTTGATAATTACACAGTGCAGCTGGCATTTAGTCGTATTCCTTGATGAGTAGGGAAAAAAATGAATAACTTGTAAGCAGGATTTTTTAAGTGTAGACTTAAATTTACTAATGCAAATGGCCAGGGCAGCATGACCTAGAAAGCTGTGTTTATTTTGTAGCATTGAGCTCTGCAAGTTGCTGCATCTGTCTTCTCCTAATACAATTACTGGGCAGGAGTGCAACAATGGAATCTTACAACCTGGTCATTGACCTCTAACTTGACTTTTTGTTTTTAGGTCACAAGTTTTCTGACCCAGAAAGAGTTAACTACAAATTTGAATCTGGCACTTGGTGAGTTTTTACTGAATTTGTTTTTAGGCTGGATATCCAATATGGCATGTTAAAGCGGAACCAAACATTTTTTTTTTAATTAAAATGATTTAGTTGCACCACTGTAACACATACAAAGATAAATAAACACTCCTTCAAACCTATGAGCATTGCAGTGCATGCTTTTCACCCTTCTCTTTTCATAACTAGGGTTATACTGGGGGCATCCATTAGCAATTCCTCCATTGCCAGACACCACCTACTCCACCAGTTTGCCGGATTTTTCCCGGCAATTTGAAAGGAAGGGAGGGGTTCCTCCAATAAATGTAAAATATTGTATATTTGTCGTCATGAAGCTGAAAAAAGGCTGCTATTTATTATTCTAATTTAGAAAATAGATTTTATTTCTGAAATCTTGTATTTTTAATTTGGGTCCACTTTAAAGGACAACTGAGGTGACATGTGACAGAGATGGACATGTGTATGTACGGTGCTAAGCACACAAATGACTATGCTGTGTTCCTTTTCTTTTCTTTCTCTACCTGAAAGAGTTAATCAGGTATGCAAGTGACAGTTTCTGTCCGGGTCGGGACCGGGTCTGACTGATTCAGAGTCCAGACTATAGCATAACCCTCACTGATGAGTAATTAAAGCCATAAAATACTTTCCTGTCAGTAAATGGCTTCTGAGAGCAGGAAAAAAGATAAAACATGGTCATTGAATCATAGATTTGAGCTCTAGCATACCTTTGTGAAGGTGTGCAGTGACCATGAAACAATAAAAGCTTAAAAACTATATTTGAATTTAAAATAACTTTGGGATATTAAAAAAGTCATTTTTAGGAGGATAGATGCAATTGTTTTTCTCATTAGTTTTTCACCTCTGTCCTTTAATGAATATAATCCATGTGGATATGTTTAACGTTGGTGTATTTTAAAATGAGGATCTGGTCAATAATACAGTATATTTTACCCTGTTGTAAGATATTTCCCTATTGCTTCAGCACAAGCAGGATTCAGACTGGCCCTAATTCTGCACAATGTCCCTCCATATTTAACAGCGGGACAAAAGCATTCTTGTTCCAGCTCTGTGATGTAAAATCTATTCGAGACACAAGACCAAGAGGACTGCCCAGCAACTGGCATTGTTTAAAAGGAAATAAATATGGCAGCCTCCATATACCTCTCGCTTCAGTTGCCCTTTAAAGCTTGATGATTACACAGTGCAGCTGGCATTTAGTTGTATTCCTTGATAAGCAGGAAAAAAAAAAAATAACTTGTAAGCAGGATTTTACAAGCGTAGACTTTAATTTATTAATGCAAATGCCCAGGGCAGCATGACCTAAAAAGTAGTGTTTATTTTGTAGCATTGAGCCCTGCAAGTTACTGCATCTGTCTTCTCCTAATTCAATTACTTTGTATAAAGTGCCCTTTAAAGCTTGATAATTACACAGTGCAGCTGGCATTTAGTTGTATTCCTTGATGATCCGAATTTAAAAATGGATAACTTGTAAGACCAAGTGACGAATCAGCAAGTAAGGCCTCCCCAACCCCAATCTACCTACGCTGCTTTACAATCTGCTGCCTGCCTAAATACACTAAAGGGGATCTGCAACTAGTAGCCTGGTCCAGAACCTGGGAAGTATACATAATGAGCGACTACACATTTGCATGGAGTAAATGACTGGACTGTTTAAGAACCAAGAATCAAAAGTAAATTATTTTGTGGTCTTGTTGGGATCGACCAGAAGATTTTGGGGTTCTTGGCTGTTGAGCAATCAAGAGGGACAGTAAGTATTGATTGTGCTTATAGCATGCTTTGTGCAAATAACTGATTATTGTAATAAGAACCCAGAAGATACCCAGGAGGATAGAATGGAATGGCCATAGGACACTTGTACTTTGATTTGGCATTCTCATCCAATCAAGAAATCAAAAATTATTTTGAGACGATTGGCCATATATGAATGTCAGAATAATAGAGAGATGGGTCATTACTGTGTGTCCCATTTTGGTTTTGCAGCAGCAAACTGGAGATGATTGACGATAACACGATTATCCGAGCTCGTGGTCTACCATGGCAGTCATCTGATCAGGATATCGCCCGATTCTTCAAGGGATTGAATATTGCAAAGTAAGTTTGTGATTCCCCCTAGTCCACCTACTTCCCCCTTGCCCTAATATCCCTGTTGTATCTTTTGTACACCTATGTCTTAGTTATTTTGTGTTTTTGTTTTTCCCAGTTGGGAAATTGCCATATCTTAAGGGGTGATTGCTTACACCCTGCGTTATCACAGGTAAGATGAAAGCAGGGATCAGGGCAGGTTCTGGTAATTTTGCTGAATAAGATCCCTTGCTGTAGCCGTGTGTTTCCCCCCCTAAGCTGGGTTGCTGTATTTAGAATGGTCATAATTCTGTCCTTTTTTCCTTTTGGCGGGAATTTCCTTTTGGACTCCACGGTCATCTGATCTACTGTGATTTGATCTCTGCATGTCATTTGCTTTATGGTTGCAGTGAACATTGTTGTTGTTTGGTGGTTTTATTACTATTGATGACCATGGGAGAAGGTTGTCTTCAAATTAACTGGATGTTGCACATTGTCACAGATTCACAAGAGGTGTATGCCTCTTGGCCTTGCACAGCTGTGGATGGGGGTAAAGGTGTAACTCTGTTGGGCCTCTTGTGTAAAGTGCCCCAGTGGTGAGACTGGTTTTAGGGAAAGCTGTTTGACTGCCCATAGCATCCTGTCAGATTCTTTTACTGGTGCATTGTGGGAGAATCTGTTTGCTGAGAGTGGAAGGTTTCCCTCTTGACACTTGAGCTCATGAGGCCTCGTGTTCTGGAGGAAAGGAGTTCTTGTTGCTTACGGCAACCAGATCTTTAGTTTCAGACCTGCATTGTAGAAACGGCAGTTGGAACTGTGAATTGCTTGCTATGAATAAGAAGGCTTTGCAGCAGAGTACGATTTTAAACAAGTATTCCAAAGAAAAGTCTGTGTTTGCATAGCAACCAATCAGCTTCTACCTGTTGTTCCCCGATGCAGGTTTGTGAAGGAACCATCGGCTTTATTCAATAAGGCACTTCAAAAGACCATGACCAATAGCAACAAATCACAAATCTCTTGGCTGTAATAACCATATAATTGACCTCTCGTTGCTATGGGTGCTGCACAGATCATGGCCTTATTGAATGACTCCGAAAGAATCTGCTGTTATGGGTGGAAGAATACTTTTCATTTTGAACATTTTTCATCTGAGGCTTTGGCAGGCAACCTGTTGCTCTCCTGCAGTCGTGACACAAAGGGTGGTCATACCTAGATAGACATGTTCAGGTAGTGTTGCAGATTTATACTTTGCCTGTAAGGTTTTCCCTCAGCCATAGCCAGTGCATCATGTGGTAGAAACAGATATTACTAATTTATGTGATTCTTCTAGACCATATTATAGGGAAGCGGGAAAAAAGGGCGTAGGCAGCTAGTGGACAAAAAGGGCGCCGCCATTCACTCTCATAATAAAGAACGTTTAATGGGCGCTGAGCAGGAAAAAAGGGCGCCGGAGATAAATAACGTTTACAAACGGCGCCCGGAGATTTTTAATGATTTATAACTGTGCTTGTGGTGATTTACGTTTATAAAATGCACCCGTGCCGAATAACGTTTATAAAAATACTAAACATCTTATTTACTAATTAAAACATTATTTAAAGTTTTATCCCTTACTGTTTGTAAAACATTATTATTCACAAAATTAAGCGATCAGTACGTAACGTAAATTGCAATATTTTTTGCAGCTACAATTAGTAAAACCTTATTATCCACATAATAAAGCAGTCAGTAAGGGAGGTCTTAGGTTTAGGCACCACCAGGGGGGTCTTAGGTTTAGGCACCACCAGGGGGGTCTTAGGTTTAGGCACCCCCCGGGGGGTCTTAGGTTTAGGCACCCCCCGGGGGGTCTTAGGTTTAGGCACCCCCCGGGGGGTCTTAGGTTTCGGCACCCCCGGGGGGTCTTAGGTTTCGGCACCCCCGGGGGGTCTTAGGTTTCGGCACCCCCGGGGGGGTCTTAGGTTTAGGCACCACCAGGGGGGTCTTAGGTTTAGGCACCACCAGGGGGGTCTTAGGTTTAGGCACCACCAGGGGGGTCTTAGGTTTAGGCACCACCAGGGGGGTCTTAGGTGTAGGCACCACCAGGGGGGTCTTAGGTGTAGGCACCACCAGGGGGGTCTTAGGTGTAGGCACCACCAGGGGGGTCTTAGGTGTAGGCACCACCAGGGGGGTCTTAGGTGTAGGCACCACCAGGGGGGGTCTTAGGTGTAGGCACCACCAGGGGGGTCTTAGGTGTAGGCACCACCAGGGGGGTCTTAGGTGTAGGCACCACCAGGGGGGTCTTAGGTGTAGGCACCACCAGGGGGGTCTTAGGTGTAGGCACCACCAGGGGGGTCTAGGGGTTAGGGATAGGTACAGGGAGGGCTCTGTGTGAGAGTAGGGTTAAGTATAGTTACAGTACAATATAAACCAGCAGGGGGGTGGTTAGGGACCACTAGGGGGGTCTAGGGGTTAGGGATAGGTACAGGGAGGGTTGTGTGTGAGAGTAGGCTTAGGTATAGTTTTAGTAAAATTTTAGTAATACTAATGTTTTACAACACTTATTACGAACGTAGTTATATTTATATCATCGTTATAAAGAATATTTTCAGATTTTATTATAAGAACAAACCATAAATGAAGGTTATGCACAATAATATACAATTATAACAATTAAACATATATTATCGTTTTTTTAATAAACTTAATTATATGTTTCACTTTTGAAACAGGGAAGATTAACGTTTTCCCAATTGCCGATTTCATAAACATTATTTAATTTATAATTTTGTAAAACATTTGTAAACTTAATATAGCACACTATTTTTATAAACGCTATTAATGATTAATTAGCGTTTTACACCCCGCGCCCTTTTTGTCCGGGCGCCCTTTTTGTACGTACGCATATTATAGACCATACTACCATATCTTTCCTATTGCCACAGACATACAATTAACACAATGCAGAGTAAGACAGATACACAGAACTGCGGATTTCTGATTCTCCAGTGACATTAAAGGACCACTATTGCGGAAAATTTAAACATTTAGAATACATGAAAACATATAAAAAGTACATTTCTCCCAGAGCAAAGTTTTACTAGGGTGCCCCAAGAATTGTAGTTATGACACTGGTGGAGACTGTCAAAAAATGTGTGGCATACATATACCACAAATGCAGCAAAGCTAACTATGAATAGCACTTCTCTTCTGTAACAGGCCAGCCATTCTCTTCAGACTGTACAACTTTTTGTTCCCATTCTTCTCAAGTAGCTTCATGTTTATTAAGCTAGACATACACCTCAAGGTTTCCAGACAATTAGATTACTCTGAATCTGCTGGAAACCTGTTGATGCCAAAATATCTGATCAACTCCTTCGATTTTGGGCAATTTATCAATCAGAAATGTAATGAGACATGTTGGAGAATCTCCATGTCCAAGTGGTGGGGCAGGAGCATCAAAGGATGGGTGGCGGCATACAGCTGCAATGCATCAAGCAGGACGGTGCTAACGGGGCAATCAATGCCCAGTGGATTTGTTCTCAAATGTATCTGAAGTTAAGGTTTCTTCCATTAAACAAAACATTTTCAACTGAAGAGGCTATCGGCTGGCTTTGCAATACTGTGCCGGTACTGACTCCCCATACACAACCTATAGCTGTTATGGTAGATTACTTGAACTGGTGCAGCATGATGGTGTATACAAACACAATAGACAGTCTTTAAAGTGGTTTTTCAAATCTGGTTACTTGCATAATGCAGACAGTTGCTAGTGGAATGCAGAATTCTCACCCCACCCTTTACCCTTATCACACCAAACGCCTTAGGCAAGATGAGAGGAAGACTATTGAAGATGCATGTTTACTATAAACACTTTATTTGCTTAGTAATCACACACACACACACACACACACACACACACACACACACACACACACACACACACACACACACACACACACACACACACACACACACACACACACACACACACACACACACACACACACACACACACACACACACGTACGTTAAAGGCACAGGGTTTGAGTCCTGGCTGAAGCTAGTACCTGTTCAGTAAGGAATCCTTGGGCAAGAGCACTGCAGGGTGTGGTCTACTAAGTGCCCTTAGTGGCTACGGCTCTCAAACACTTTGAGCCCAACAGGATAATGTCATACCTCCCAACTTTTTGAGAAGAGCAAAGGGGACACTTAAGCCACGCCCCTGCCACACCCTGACCATGCCTCTAGTCGCACATACCATAAAGATTTCATAAGAAAAATAGGTTTCATAATTCAAACCACATTGGTCCTTTCTATCCTAGTTCATTTTCCCTCATAGTAACATTTTAAAATTAGTAATATATCAATTTAAAGGTTGGGAATAAAGTTTTGAGTCAATCAAACAAATTTTTAATATAGAAGTATATATATTTACATAGAAAGAGGGACAAAGTCCTAAAAGGGACAAATGAGGGTGAAAGAGGGACAGGACTCCCAAAAAGGGATTGTCCCTCCGAAAAAGGGACAGTTGGGAGCTATGGAATGTTGTTGTTGTTCACACACAAGTAGTTCTAGTATAGCTATTTTGGGTACACTTAAGTCTGGTACACACATCCAGTCTTGATTGTCCAACTAACCACTTCTATGTAGTATGAGGTCCACCGGGACTTGAATACTTTGAACACATTCTGTAGGTAAGCTCTTGTACTACATAGAGCAGTGTTTCTCTATATTTTTTTGGTATGTACCCCCTTTAAAACCCGTGTACTCACCAAGTACCCCCTGACATAGTAACCATTATGACAAGTACCCCTTAACAAATATATATTGAATCGTAGTGCATGATAATGGTTCTAAACCACTTCCAAGTATGTACTATTGCTTTTAATTAGCTAAAATACTAATTTGGTGTTTAAATAAGATTTATAATTTTCTAAAACACTAAATTGGTTATTCTTGGTTAAGTTTATCAAGCCCGAGTACCCCCTGGAACCATCAGAAGTACCCCCTGGGGTACGCGTACCGCATGTTGAGAACCCAGGACATAGAGGACCTAAAGTTGGGCAATTAAGATCCCTAGCCATATACAGTTCAAATAGTAACTAGGTCAGGCAATCTATAGAGTGTTCCCAGATTCAAATATCAGTGGGAGAATTGTGATCAAGATATTACACAGAAGCTGATCATAAATCGGTTACTTTGTATAGTTATTATTACTGCATTAGTGGAGTTTTTGGAGTCTTGTCACCCCAGTAGTTTGCTGTCTGCAACCACCCCATGCAACAAGCTGTCACAGAGGACTTTGTAGTGTCATTGCTGCAGGAGAGCCGCAGGTTTCCTATATGGGGTTACATGTGCATATCTGTATGTAGATATCTTGTTCTGATGACTGTCTGTATGTTGCATGCGTAGGGGCGGAGCTGCACTGTGTCTCAATGCTCAGGGGAGGAGGAATGGAGAGGCTCTGGTCAGGTTTGTCAGTGAAGAGCACAGAGACCTGGCTCTGCAGAGACACAAGCATCACATGGGGAACAGATACATTGAGGTAAGTTCTGCTGCTCTGCCTCCGTCACATGTTACAGCTCTCTCGCTCTCTGTAGCATTCATAACTCCTCATACCTTTTGTTGTTTTCCTCCTCTAGGTGTATAAAGCCACTGGAGAAGACTTTCTAAAAATAGCTGGAGGTAACTTATGAGCTAAAACCGTGCTGTTTTTTTTATTCACTGCAATTTCTTGTAAGTATAGGAACTGGAAGCACTAAAACGGTGATACTAGACTAGCAGGAGGGAAAGGATTCTCTTAAAGCGGACCTGAACTCAGAACTTCCTCTTTGCTCTAAAAGATTAGCAACAGCATAATAACCTTTTAAAGAAACATTTGTTACAGCTGATAGAAATCCTGCAACAAATCTGAAGCGTCTACTTCCTGCTTTCATGGAAGCGGACATAGGGTTAACATCCTGTGTTTATAAATTAGCTGCTATGTCGAGGCAGCCAGCTGACACAGCTGAGATCAAATTACAGCTGTGATTAGTCAGATGAGAGGGAATTAAAGGAAACCTTAACTAAGAGGGATATGCATGTTTCCTTTTAAACAATACCAGTTGCCTGACAGTCCTGCTGATCTATTTGGCTGCAGTAGTGGGTGAATCTCACACTTGAAACAAGCATGCAGCTAATCCAGTCTGACTTCAGTCAGAGCACCTGATCTGCATGCTTGTTGAGGGGCTGTGAATGAAAGTATTAGAGACACCGGATGAGCAGTAGTCAGGCAACTGGTATTATTTTAAAAGGAAAAATCCATATCCTTCTCCGTTTAAACTCTCTAAATACACGCAGGGTGCCTTGCACAGTTTTCTCCTTCTGTCCTGAGCAAGAGTTCAGGTCCAGCAAGGTTGACATCTGTTTAGAGGCAAGCAGATTGGGTTGGTGAAATCTGCCTCTGGTGAAGGCACGAGCAGTGTTCTCATTATTTCCACCTGTTTTATGACATGTTGTTTGGCCACTAATGTAACCTCAAATCACCTTCTCCTGCATAAAGACTTGTATCAGGATTGCTGTTTAATGTCTGTATTTTGACACTGTTAAAGTGGAACTCCATCTCAAATGTTTGTTTTGGACAACACAGAGAAAGGTTAGGAACTGTGCCAGATATTCTAGCTGGCTTTAGATGTCTACAAAGACTTCTCTTCAGTAATGGGGCCTATGAAATCAGAAAGTGAGTTTAGTTTCCCAATGGGAACACAGACAGCAACAAAAACAGTTTAGCAGCATGTTTTTGTGTATGGATATCATGGTGTTGGGTTCTTTGTTTTTTTTTTTCTTTGTTCCCTTCTGCCTATGTTTATTTCCTCCCTTTATTTTCTATTTAGTGACCTACTCTAAGAATAGGAAGTGAGGGCAAAATCTCTAAACAGGAACAGAAAGGGTAATAAAAAAGAATCTAGCAGAGGTACAGACCTTGCCATGCTTTCCTTACGCCATCCAAAAATACATTTTGGCTGGAGCTCTACTTTAAAGCAATAGGTTCCCTGTGGATCAAAGTGATAAAATCTGTGGGGAAAAAACAATACATATTTTTACACTTGTAATAGATGTTCAGGAAATGCAGGTGTAAAACCCTGAGCTAAAGCCACAAAAAGGCATCAGCAGGATGTAAGATGTAACATTATCTATGGATGGTAAAAGATCTGTACATATTGCTTATGCAGCCATTATGGACACCAAGCATAGAACAAGGAGTGCTAATAGAGATGAGTCACCAACTCTTCTTCACTCCTTTTTTTTTATCCTTTTTCTGGTTTGCAGGGACATCTAATGAAGTGGCTCAGTTCTTGTCCAAGGAGAACCAGGTGATTGTTCGCATGCGGGGTCTGCCCTTCACTGCCACTGCCGAGGAGGTCCTGACCTTCTTTGGACAGCACTGCCCTGTGACTGGAGGCAAGGAAGGAATTCTGTTTGTTACCTACCCTGACGGCCGGCCGACAGGAGATGCATTTGTGTTGTTTGCCTGTGAGGAGTATGCACAGAACGCACTAAAGAAGCACAAAGACTTGCTGGGCAAGAGATACATCGAGCTGTTCAGGAGTACAGCAGCTGAGGTGCAGCAGGTACGTTAGGGGGGATTATGGAACTCTTCTGATTTCTGGATTTTCTATTTGTGTATGTTTACCTATATAACACAATATAATATGTGGAGTTTATATGACACAAAGTGGGTGCAACTTTAAAACTCCAGACCAAAAATGCTATGTTAGTATGATTTCCAGACCTGTTGCTGGATGCAGCTAACTAGGTTACCCCCTCCCCACCCACCCTTATCCGCTTACAGGATTTCTCACGTGTGTCTCTTTTCCTCTGGAACTCTCTCCCTGAACAATCATTCATTCGCTACCAATGAACTACCAGACAGTTGTGCAAAGTTCTGTTCCTGCTTGTGGATGAACTGGAATCTGTATTCAAGATTTATTTTTTTTTCTAAAGCCTGCTACACTTTCAATTTTGTTTGGCCAATCACTGAGCAGATTGTGTAGGTAACCCTCACACTACATGGAGGTGGTAAAATTGGTCAGAGTATTCAATATCTGCTGGCCTCATACTTACATGGAAGGTCGTAACATTTTCAGTGATTGGCCAATCATAATTGAAAGTGTGTACCAAACTTTAGTCTGTTCAGCATCTGACAACGTTTTCTAACAATTCTTAAACCCAAGCTAAATGCTGTACTCATCAGGAAAGCATGTGATCAAGCCTAAGCCATTCTAGCCATTAGTGACCCACTATTGCTTCCAGCCAAGCTCAGCATAAAACATACAGTTCCATGTCATCAGCAGGTCCGGATTTGTACTCTTTACCGCCCTAGGCCACTGTCACCAGCCGCCCCCCCCCCTTTCAGTGTAGGTAGCGAGATTACCCTCCCCCCCTTCCCTTTAGTATAGGTAGCCTGATGACACCCCCCCCATACAGGTAGCCGGTTTAAGGCAGGTTTAAGCAATATGTATCAGGCGATCCCTGCCGAAGCCTGTTCCTGGGGACTCTGATGTACAGTATGTGCTTTCCCCTTGCCTTTTGTTTTTTTTTGTTTTTGTTTTTTTCCACTTCCTGGACCGAGCTCTCATAGGCCGGTCCCTCTCTCCTATTGTCTTGGAACGTCTGGTAAAGCAGTAATACTGTCTATTTACATAGTTAATACAAGGTGTGCTACAAAACTGTGCACAATCTGTATTGCTCTTGTTTGACCATGTAACTTGTATGTAAAATGTTTGATATAGTATTTGCCTGTCCAATCCTCTAAACTGGAGACTGACTTTTTTTTTCCTCTTGATCTTGGTTAAGTTACTCTATTAATATTTAACAAAGGTGCTGTAATGTGTTCCTTTCTTTTTGCCCTCAGCCATGTGAATTCCAGCACTGTGTAAACAGCACTGGGGAATATCCAGCAAACTTGCCGGTCACCCCACTGCAACAATATTGCTCAAGTGTTAAGAGAACTTGTTGTGTGAATAAAATAATCTAAGCAGTGCAAATTTGGACAGAGGCGCCAGGCAGGTTAAAATGATCTAAAAACAACTAAAAAGGAGGAGTACAGGTGGACTTACCTCCTGAAATGATGGACAATCGAGATTGTTCAAATCGCAAATAACAATTTATTTTGGCACTCCGCAACGCGTTTCGCAGGTATAACCCACTTCATCAGGCAAGGAGTGCAAGCTCAAAAAGGTCCAATAGTGGCAATGCGCCTCTGTCGACTATTGGACCTTTTTGAGCTTGCACTCCTTGCCTGATGAAGCGGGTTATACCTGCGAAACGCGTTGCGGAGTGCCAAAATAAATTGTTATTTGCGATTTGAACAATCTCGATTGTCCATCATTTCAGGAGGTAAGTCCACCTGTACTCCTCCTTTTTAGTTGTTTTTAGATCATTTTAACCTGCCTGGCGCCTCTGTCCAAATTTGCACAGTATATAGTCCACCTTGGGTGGAGGGGACTGTCCCCTTCTTTCTATCTACAGAGAGCGACTTCTTAAACCTGAGTGGGGTCAGGTTCTAATACTCCCCACCTGCAGTTCAAGTGGTTGCCTATGTGGTAACCCGTGTTTGTGAGTATATCCACATCTGTTAATTATTTCGCCAACAATTGTTAGACTTACTGCACTATATTGGGCTCTCGGTTTTTCTTTTTGTTTCAAGTGCAAAATAATCTAAAGCCCATCTTAAGAAACGATTGTTGTTTACCCCACCTGTCCTGCGCTACTCCATATTCTGTCCGATTTAATCAGTCTGGCTGCAGCCAATGCAAGCTTTGCATGGCTCAATATAGTACAGAGAGCTATGGGAACATCCATTGTGTAATGCTTCTAATTGCCCTTTTGAACATCTCAGCACTGTCCTGTTATCAGGAGTGTTTTCTCAACCAGATACAAGTTTTTTTTTTTTTTTTTTTTTGGTTTCTGTAGTGATGGGCATGATCAGTTTGGTCAGGTGATAGATATGCAAAGATTTGCTAGTCATGATCATGTGCTAAAGCAGGATGTGATCACAGCAAATCAGAACTTTGCAAATCTATCAGCTGATAAAACAAATCGCATGCTGCACCACGAGTTCTCCTAGGCATGGGGACCATCACTAGCTTTTGTTTGCTGTTCAGGAAAAGGTCTAGTGCAGTCTCACTTCTACCACTGCATGGATAAAGCTCTGGTTTATTAACCTTTGTAATGACTACGAAAACCAAAATCAAAATGTCAGTGATTGCACCCTGTTCATCTGCAATGACACAATTATGTGTGCGCATTTTATGTATTCCTGTGGATTGTGATCCCTCATCCTATTAGCAGTGGAATAGAGACTTCCCTTAAAGGACAACTGTATTGAGAGGAATATGGAGGCTGCCAAATTTTTTTTTTCTTTTAATCAATACTCTTTGCATGGCTGTCCTGCTGATCATCTGCCTCTAATCCTTTTAGCCATAGACCCTGAACAAGCATGCAGTATATCAGGTGTTTGACATTATTGTCAGATCTGACAGGATTAGCTGCATGCTTGTTTCTGGGCCAAATAGATTAGCAGGTCTTCCAGGCAACTAGTATTGTTTATTGGGAAATAAACATGGCAGCTTCCATATACCTCTCTCTACAGTTGTCCTTTAAAGAGGAACTGTAACCCAGGATTGAACTTAATCCCAATCAGTAGCTGATACCTCCTTTCCCATGAGAAATGTTTACATTTTTTTTTCTTGAATAGATTATCAGATGGGTCTGAATAGCTGATATTGTGGTGAAACCCCTCCCACAGTGTGATGTCATGACCATGGTCCTAAATGTTTACGGTCTGAACTTCATTGCATTATGGGAAATAACTTTTTCCAACTGCCAAGCAAGCAGCGTCTCCCTCTGTGCCTAGAACTCTCAGTAATGAATATTCTGTACAGATCACCTGGAACTAAAGATGTCCCCACCATACAGTTCAGAATGTAAATCAGGAAACACTATAAATGCTTATTGTTAAAAAAAAAAAAGCCATTTTATTCCGTTATTTTCACTACAGTTTGTCTTTAAAGAGAACTGGCCCAAGATGGGACATAATGTGCCGTTGCCAGATTCCTGGCTAAAGTGTGTTTTTTTTTTTTTTTTTTGTTTGTTTTTTTTTTTCCTCTGCAGGTTCTGAACAGATACTCTTCTACTCCACTTATCCCTCTTCCAACACCACCAATCATCCCTGTACTACCTCAGCCCTTCATCCCTCCAATCAACGTCAGAGACTGTATACGACTCAGAGGCCTTCCTTATGCTGCCACCATCGAGGACATCTTGGAGTTTTTGGGTGAATTTTCTGCGGACATCAGGACACACGGCGTTCATATGGTTCTCAACCACCAGGTAGATTTTGTTTTGTTACACTTTCAGGTACTATGTCGGCTCTTGTGTTTACTTATGACTTTCTGTCTCCATTTAGGCTTCTTTCCCACCAGGACGTCGTGTTTTAGGGGACGTTATAGGTCGCATAACGTGCCCCTAACACAACGCCTGGTGGTGGTGGAGGAGGACGCTACCTAGAGCTGCGTTATGCAGCTCTTGATGCGCCTTTTTTGTGCTGTGCGATGCGGAGACCACGTGATCCGCATCACGTGGTCCCGCCAGCCAATCGTCACACAGAGCGGCCGCTCCAGGAAGTAAACACTGCACGCCACAGTGCAGTGAATATTAATTGGCCATGTGGCTGGCCGCGGAGGAGGAGGGGGAGACCTCCTCCTCCAACATCACTGATCATGTGCAAACAGTCTAACGCGGCTTAGCCGCGTATAACGCACAGCATGCAGCACTTTCATGCAGCATTGATTTTTTTTCATTGCTGTGCGGCGGGCTGCGTTACAGGCGGCACTAACGTGCGCCTGTAACGTCCCACTGTGAAAGCAGCCTAAATCTTGAAATGTTCCCTTTTTAGTTTAGTAAGTAGCTGAATGAGGTCTACTGGAAACGGCACAGAAGATCTTTTTCTGTTGCACAGATTATACCCAGCAGATAATGTATGTTTAAAATGTATTGACTTGTTTGTTTGAGTTTAAAGGATACTTACAGGATACGTAAAATAACTAGACAAAGTTTAAATATTTTTTTTATGAAAGCAAGACTAACCATTCCAAGCAAAAGTAGCACTGTGAATTGTTAATTGAGATTCATGTTGGAAAAAAAAAAAAAAACACAGATGTGAGCCCCAGAGGTTTATAGGCCATTTTAATGGTTTATTGCTCGGTCATACAACTTGGCACCTAAATGAATTTTACCCCTTTTTTATTCTCATCAATGGAGCTTGCTTTTGTTTGTTTGCTGCTGCATTTTTTTTTGGTTTGTTATAAAAAAAAACAAAGCACCATTTTTGCTTTTTTTTTTTTTTTTTTTTTTTTTTTTTTTTTTTTTTTTTTTTTTTTTTTCCATCTCCCCCTTCCTTTCTAAATTGACTCTACACTACGATACATACATTACACATACTGTATATAGGCATATGCCTATGATTGGGAATCAATTGTGAGCCCATCAGAGGGACAGTAAAGTGACATGGATGTAATCTATGCAGCGCTGCGTAAGATGTCAGTGCTATATAAATCATTCTTGTCCCGTACATAAACAGCCTGCCAGCTCCGATTGTGGGCTGGCAGGCTGATCACTGCGGCCCACTTTTACTCCTCGCGAGATCACGCCATATGGCGTCCTGGAGGAACGAGAGCCACTCAGCGGCTGCCGATCGGTGTTAGGCAAGTGATTAAAAAAAAAGTTGTTGGTTTTTTTTTTTGTTTTCTTATCTGAAGCATAAGACATTTTTGCAGCCTAAGCATGCATAATGCCATTAGATTGATGGAAAATGTCTTTTCTGATTTCCGAGAAAGGTATAGATTTTGAGATCCGTATGGCACAAAATTGATCCCTTTCTAGATTAGAAACAGGAAATTTCCGATTCATCTGAAGAGAATATTGCATGGTAGATACCAGGCGTAATTGTGTCTTATGCCGGGAATACTAGATTATGCCGCCGGATCGATTCCTGCTCGTCCCCGTGGGCGAGTCTTATCTTTTGCTCGTTTTCCTTATCTTTTTCCATTGTCCCGCTCGCGGTATCGATCCGGCGGGTGATTGGACATGTCGGAAATTATCACTCGAGCCATCTAATGGAGAAATACAGTAGAGACCCACTATAGTAAACAGCTGGCTTCAGTAACCTATGTAGGCATGTCTCGGTCATGCATTTGTATAAATACCAGTATACAATCTGATGAATTCTGATATCCTAACTACTTGGCCAGGTCCCTTGAAGTGTAATATAAGTGGATTTTGCAGTATTATATAGAAGTGGAGTAGCGCATGGAGGAAAGGCTTGCAGATTTAAGCCCTATCTAGTCACACAGTTCTGTCTCCCATAATGGTTAAATTGCAACTATTGTGTGACCAGCAGGCAGCTAGAGACCCTGCATTATGGTGGGGGAGATAATTGGATGCAGGAGGATCCCCAGCAGTTGCTAGTCACCTGCTAGTTTTGATAAAGGTAGAAGACTAGGCAGTACAGACAGCCATTTGTTCCTCTTTCAGAGGGCCAGTCCCTCTTTGGGAACCCAATCCATTTGTCCCTCTTTCTTCCTCATTTACCCGCCTTTTATGAATCCTGTACAGATCTATGTAAATGTGTTTTTCTATTTAAAATGTGTTTGGCTCTAAATGTTATCCTTTTTAAATCGATAATTTCTTATATTCAAATGTTAATATGAAGGAAAATGAACCAGGATAGAAAGGACCAAGGTGGTGTGAATTATAAAACAACCTATTTTTCTTATGAATTCTTTATGGTATGCGTGACTAGGGGTGTGCTGGGGCGTTATTAGAGATGTGATGGGGGTGTGTGGTTGGGATGTGGCAGGGGCGTGGCCTAGTGTTCCTCTTTCTTATCTCAAAAAGTTGGAAGTTATGGATATCAGAAATATGCAGACAGCTGGGAATGGCTGCAGTTTATAGAGCTGAAAGGAATCTGTTTTATTTTTGTTTCCTTTCAAATATGGGTTTTATTTTTATCCATCTATACATGTATGTATGTGTGTTTGTCACAATTATCAGTTGAATGGATTGCTAGGCTGACTCAGCAGTGTATGTATAGCCACACAAGGCTGCTGGGTATTTGAACTGCTCGAGTTCACCTTTGTATTGGGCTGCCTGTCTTTATGGCTGGCGTATGGCGTTGTTTGTTGTAGGACGGCAGCCTAAACAATGCGGCTCAGTGAGATTGCTCTGCGACTGCCACGTTTACTAAAGTCCCACCAGGTGTACAATAAAACAATGCAGAGCTATTATGTGGAGCTGTCAGTGTACCTAAACCCTGGCGCACAGCGTCTGTCACGTGACCACAACAGATCGCTAACTTATCCAAGGTCACAAAGCAAAGGCGCTGCTGAGACTATCAGTGCTGGGTGACACCCATTTACTTAATGACAAGAGATGTAATGATTTCCGTAGCATGCTGGGGTTAACCCTTTGTGTCTTGGTAGTTTTAGGTTTTGTGAGTAATAAAAGCAGGCTGCTGTGTCAGTACTACTTACAGCTTCTTTGGACTCCTGGGCCCATATGCAATTTACTTTTTCTCCTTAGTTTTCTTCTAGGACAGTGATAGGCAAACGTAACACTCCAGCTGTTAAGGAACTCCACGCTCCCCCGACTAGACCCGTTCCAGTTCGCGTACAGAGCAAACAGGTCCACTGACGCCATCAACATCTGCCTAGAGCTCATCAGTGACCACCTGGATAAGCCTGATTCATACGCCAGAGTCCTCCTACTCGACTTCATCTCAGCATTTAATACAATCTGCCCTCGCATCCTCCAGAACAACCTGAAGGCACTTGGCGTCCACTCGTCCCTACGCCACTGGATCACAAACCTACTGACCAACAGATCACAAGTTGTCAAGCTGGGCAAGTTCTCCTCCCAAGTAAGGTCTACTAACACAGGTGCCCCGCAGGGCTGTGTCCTGTCGCCAATCCGGTTTTCCCTCTACACCAACAACTGCAGATCCACAGCAGACTCGGTCAAGGTCGTCAAATTCGCTGACGACACCATCATTGGTCTAGTGTCCAAAAATGATGAGCAAGACTATCGTCAACAAGTCGACAGAATTTGCCACTGGTGCAAGGAAAACAGGCTGGTCCTCAACACAGCTAAAACCGTTGAGATGGTTGTTGACTTCAGGCAGCAGGCCCCCACCCCACCCCCAATCTTCAATGAAGGCATGGAGGTGGAAAAGGTATCTAGTGTCCGCCTCCTTGGAACCCAGATCACCAGGGACCTGTGCTGGAAGACTCACACAAGCACCACACAGAGGAAGACCCAACAAAGGCTCTTCTTCCTTCCCCAGCTGAGGAAGTTTGGGATGGCACAGGAGCTTCTACTCTGCCACTATAGAATCCGTCATCTGCACCTCTATCCTGGTGTGGTATGCTGGATCCTCAAACAGGGACAAATACAAGCTCCAGAGGGTCATCAGGTCAGTGGAGAGAATCATTGGGAAACCACTCCCTTAGCTTGACCTCCTCTATAACTCCAGACTGCGTTCCAGAGCACAAAGGATCGCAAACGACCGCTCACACCCAGGCCACCGTTACTTTAATGTGCTCCCATCCGGTAGAAGGCTACAGATCATTTCCACCAAGACAGCTAGGCATATGAACTCCTTCTTCCCTGCTGCCGTTAAACTCTTGAATTCCATTCGCTGGCTCCCTCCGTCAGGCCAGTAGTCAGATCATCTAGTTCCAACGATACGGGTGATAGGTCATCCACTGGCTGTGTTTGCTGTTTCCCCTGCCACCCGTGTCCCTATTAGTGCCCTACTCTGCTAAGCTACACCTATCTTATTGTACATTTTACTTGCACTATTGTGTTTTTACTGTAATGCGTCATCCATCTACTGTTGGTTTTGTTTTTTGGTTGCTAGAGGTCATGTTTGTTATCAATGTCTCTGTTGTTGCCTTTTGTGTTGCCTTTTTTGTTTTATTTTTTTTTTTTGTGTTGCTGAGTTCTGTTGTGCCAAACCCAATTCCGGGCATGACCCAGTCATGCTTGGCGAAATAAACTGATTCTGAACTACAAATTCCACAATGCATTTGCCTTTATGAATCATGACTGTGGCTGTCAGACTCCTGCAATGCATTGTTGGACTTGTGGTTCCTTAACAGCTGGAGAGCCAAGTTTGCCTATCAGTGCCCTAGGAGATCATTTTTCATCATGCATTTAAAATAACTTCAGCATTTTGCAATTAAAAAAATACAAATACAACAAAGCCGTTAAATGACTATCAAAATTATTTTGAATATTTTCTTGCTTGCTGGTGATTTAAAAATGCATTTTATTTACAAATTGTGAAAATGTCACCTAGGAGAAAAGTGTAATTGCATCTAGGCCCAGGACCCATATGCCGGTAACGTTTTCTCCTCCTGACCTGGAGATAAGTTTTCATTTTCTATTTAGAATAACTTTTCAGCATTTGCAATTTAAAAAAAAAAGGTGTAAAAGTACTACTGATACAATTGTAAGGCCCGGTTCACACTTGCGGTTCTCTGCCAAACGGACCGGATGACCTGACCGGATCCGGTCCGGATCGGAACCGTACGGTTCTGATCCGGATCCGGTCAGGTTGCATCAGGTGTTCATCAGGATGCGATCCGGATCCGTTTGGCAAAAGTTAGTACAAACCAAATAAAATGTTGGGGTCTGGGAGGTCAGCAGAAGGTGGACCTGTGGAATCAGACCCTCCGCTGTTTAGCACTCACCTCCACCTCCGACATGCTGCCAATATCTCCAGCACGTTTAAAGTCGCTGCTGATCCACTCCAAAATGCTTGCCCATGTGTCCCCAACCAAAATCGCCGCAACAATCCGCATAGGAAGTGGGGTAGAACATCCGGATTTTTAGCCAGTGTTGTGCGCTCTCCGGTTCTCATTGCTTTGTATTGGCCGGATGGTGCAGTCCGGCTCCGCCCCGGATACGGCTGCCGGAGGAGCCGGACCAAAAAATAGCGCATGTTGGGTCTTATGCCGGAGTCCGGATCTGGTCCGGACGAAACGGACGCATGTGAACGCACGCATAGGCTTTCATTGCTATGCCGTGCGTCCGTTCCGTCCGTCCCGCATGCGGTCCGGCTCCGGCACGGCGATTCCGGACGGCGCCCGCTAATGTGAACCGGGCCTTAGTGTTTTGTTGCTTGCTGGTGATTTTAAAAGAAATGTTGTTGCCAAGTTTTAAAAATATCACCTATGCAATTAACTAAAAAGTGAATTGCACTCAGTCATATGGACTCAGTACTCATTTTCTCCTGCGTTTTCTTCTAGGGCTCTAGGCAATACTTTCACACCTTTTTAATTTCACACCAATTGATTAATTGCCTTTTGAAGTGGACCTGAACCATTGCACAGGACAGAAGACAGAAATCCAGCCTGCAGAGAGTTTAGCCCGTCTAATCCCCCCCCCCCCCCATCTGTGACTAATCACCAGTGTAATTTGATCCCTCAGCTGTCAGATGACTGCCACGGCAGAAAGGCTAATTTGTAAACACAGGATGTTAACCCTATGTCTGCGTCATTGAAAGCGGGAAGAAGACACTGCAGGTTTATTGCAGGAATTGTATCAGCTGTAACAAGCAATGTTTTGCTTTAAAGGTTATTATGCTGTTGCGTATCTTTTAGAGCAGAGAGGAAGTTCTGAGTTCAGGTCTGCTTTAAACCAGCAGCTAGCAAGAAGGTGCTCAGAATATTTTTTTTTTTTACTTATAAATGTATTTTTTAGTACCTTTTCAATTGCTGGAAAGTTGTTATAGAGGATGGAAAACTTTTGAGAAAAAGTGAATTGGATAAGGGACACAGGCCTTTGAATTTTAGATGTCAAGTCACAAGGGTTAACTATTTGTTGCAAGGTTTGCCAGGGAGGTTGTTCCTGTGAATAGATCAGGCACTAAACTAGAACTGGGGAAGAGGAAATCTGTCCTGGCGGGGCTTTAAAGGGACTCCGAGCACCTCTCATGGGTATGCCTTTAAGACTCCGACCAGCACTGCAAAGTACCTAAAGATGCATACCTTTCTGTAGCTTGTGCTCTCCTCTTTCATTTGATGCCTGAATCGCAGCTGCCATCTTGGCTATGTTATAACTTCCGGGTCACCCTTGTCTTCTCTGTTAGAGAAGTGCATCACTGAATGAAGCAGGAAGAGGAAGTGACATGCATGACCATTGCTAGAGGCTCCTCCCGAGGGGTCATAGCACGACTTTGTTGGAAGTAGTTTGGCTTAAAGGCATGCCCATCAGAGGTGCTCGGAGTCCCTTTAAGAACTTCTCCTGGGATAATCTTGGTGTCTGGGTACACTTGGGAGATATTTCCCTTGCCACTTGTTACAGATATCACAGTACACAAGAAGTGATGGCGGGTGTCAGTGGGGGGGGGGGGGGGGGAGGGGGGCGGACATACAACTATAAAGAAGGTATTTGTTGTCTGTCCTGTTAGGTATATTTCGCTTGTTGCATGCACTCATGCATGATAAAGACAAAGTGAGGTGATATCTCCTCTAGGGACACAGACAGCAGTAACCAGCTGATAGTGGTTTTATCCAGGGGTCTAGTCCTGGAAAAAGAAGTGAGTGGACTCACCCGGAAAACCTCTGCGCCGCACGCAGCGCACCAAAAAATGGGCGTGGTCAAGCATAATGTGGGCGTGGTCATGGGTGGGGCCAAATATACATGACCTTAGCAGTGATGTAAAAGGTCTGCCAGGGAAGTTTGAGCTCTGCCGTAGTGTATCCCCCCAAAATAGATGTAATCTGACAGCATTTCACCAAAAAGACACATAATCTGGTAGAAGTTCCTCCAAAATACAGATAATATGGAAGTGGTTCCCCCAAAATAGACAGTGTGGCAGCAGCAGTTCCCCCAACATACACATAATTTGGAAGCAGTTCCCCAAAATACGCAAAACCTGGCAGCGGATCACCCAAAATACACGTAACACCCAAAATACATATAATCTGGCAGCAGTGGTCCCCCAAACATACACAATCTGGCAGCAGTTCCCCAAAATACGCATAATCTGGCAGCAGTCGTTCCCCTAACATACACATAATCTGGCAGCTGTTCCCCAAAATACACGTAATCTGGCAGCAGCTGTTCCTCTAACATACACATAATCTGGCAGCTGTTCCCCAAAATACATAACAGCAGATAATCTGACAGCAGTTCCCCCAAAATGGGTACCCCCAGCATAGGTAGCCAGGTCTATAGGTGTCCCCAGTATAAGTAGCCATGAGTATAGTAGTCCCCAGTATATGTAGCCAGAGGTATATGTGCCTAGTATATGTAGCCAGGGGTATATATCCCTAGTATATGTAGCCAGGGGTATATATGCCCAGTATATGCAGCCAGGGGGTATATGTGTGCAGTATATGTAGCCAGGGGTATATGTGCGCAGTATATGTAGCCAGGGGTATATGTGCCCAGTATATGTAGCCAGGGGTATATGTGCCCAGTATATGTAGCCAGGGGTATATGTGCCCAGTATATGTAGCCAGGGGTATATGTGCCCAGTATATGTAGCCAGGGGTATATGTGCCCAGTATATGTAGCCAGGGGTATATGTGCCCAGTATATGTAGCCAGGGGTATATGTGCCCAGTATATGTAGCCAGGGGTATATGTGCCCAGTATATGTAGCCAGGGGTATATGTGCCCAGTATATGTAGCCAGGGGTATATGTGCCCAGTATATGTAGCCAGGGGTATATGTGCCCAGTATATGTAGCCAGGGGTATATGTGCCCAGTATATGTAGCCAGGGGTATATGTGCTCAGTATATGTAGCCAGGGGTATATGTGCTCAGTATATGTAGCCAGGGGTATATGTGCTCAGTATATGTAGCCAGGGGTATATGTGCCCAGTATATGTAGCCAGGGGTATATGTGCTCAGTATATGTAGCCAGGGGTATATGTGCCCAGAATAGGTGTCCCCCAGCAGGAGGGGAGCAGCGCTGTGGAAGGAGAGCTGTGAGCAGCACCTTAGGGTGCTCTCCTTTCCTCGCTCTCCCCTCCTGAAGTAATGTGCGCGCAGCCGGCAGCGGGCGGGACTTACCTCTCCTCGTCGTCGGAACTCCGGATCTACGTGCCGCAAGTCTGGTCTGATACAGACCAGAGCAGCTGCACGCAGATCCGACGCCGGAACGAGGAGAGGTAAGTCCCGCCCGCTGCCGGCTGCCTGCACTTTACTTTAGGAGGGGAGAGCGAGGGAAAGAGAGCCCCAAGGTGAGGGGAGGGGGGGGGAAATGGCCCCCCTTCTCCACCGCTGCTCACAGCTCTCTTTCCACTGCGCTGCTCCCCTCCGAACATGGCAGGGTGAACGGCGCCCACCCCAGGGAAATAGTAAGTGGACGCCGTTCACCCGCGTCCACGCACCACTCGACCCCTGGTTTTATCCCATTATTATGGAAATTCTAAAACTAAATGGACCATATTCAATTAACTTTTTCTCCTTTTTAGTTTTGGCCAAGTTAATAATTTCACACTTTGGCCTAGTGCACACCAGAGCTGTTCTGCTGCGGTTTGCGATCCGCTTGCGGGTGCGGATCCGCTAGGGTAATGTATTTCAATGGACTGGTACACACCAGAGCGGGAGGCGTTTTGCAGAAACGCATACTCCCAGGCTGCTGCAGATTTTGGATTGCGGATGCAATGTTAAGTATAGGAAAAACGCAAACCGCTCTGAAAAACGGCACTTCAGAGCGGTTTGCCAGGCATTTTTGTTACAGTAGCTGTTCAGTAACAGCTTTACTGTAACAATACATGAAATCTACTACACCAAAAACGCTTCACAAAACTGCAAAATGCTAGCTGAAACGCTGCAGAAAAAGAAAGTGTTTCAAAATCTGCCAGCATTTTGCGGATCTGCTAGCGGTTTTTGGTGTGCACCAGGCCCAAGCCAGTAAAATGCCCAAACTCACAGCAAGCAAGGAATATTACAAAATTTTGAGTACTTTTTTTTTTTTTTTTTTTTACTAGTTTTTGGTATGTCTTCAAGTGCAAAATGCTGAAGTTTATATTAAAAATAAAAAATTATCAAACTATGGCCCGTATGCAATTCACTTTTTCTCCTGAGTTTTCTCCCAGGTGATATTTCAAATTTGACAATAAAATGCCTTTTGAACCCCCAGCAAACAAAATGCTGAAAATGTTGATCGCACTTTGTCACCAACTTTTTGGTACTTTTTACATTGCAATCGAAGTTGAAAAATTATCTCCTAGGAGAAAACTCAAAGAAAAGCTAAATTGCATATGGGCCCGATGTGTTTTGGGTGCATAGAAGCTAAAATTTCTGCCACTTTATTATTAATTTGTATTGAATACTTTTGAGTGACAAATTGCATACAAGGGTCCATCTCACTAGTGATTTATCACCTGTGTTGGAGGGTTTTCACCAATAGAATACAAGGGGCATCGATTTGTAACGCCAACAGAAAAGACATTTTAAACACAAGTGGTGCCGTTGTTGTGGTCTCTGAAAAAGCCCTACTGCATAACTGCATATATTTTGGTGCACAAAGTGTTGTTCTACACTAGTATCAGGGAAGTCATGCACTCACCTCTTTCTTTATCTTGTGTTGTACAGTTGCTATGAGTTACGTGTGTGTGTGTGTGTGTCTCTCTCTGATTGATAACCCTGTATATCAAACTAGAGAATGGATATTTGTCTTTGCATGCATTCCTGTTGTAACACGTGAGCCATATTAATCCGCTGAAACCATTGTTCTGGAGAAACTTCGTATTGGCAGGTTACCAATAACCGATCCAGTTTCTGGATCTTGGAAAGAATTTACGGTTTTCTTCAGGTGGATTACATAATATCAGTCACTGTGCTGTGGACACTCAGTGCTCACAGCTCCCTTTACACCAGCAGGAAGTGCAGGGCAATAACAGGATCAGGAAATGTGTACAGTATCAGAAATGTTCGGGCATAGTACAAACTGTAATAGCAATCTTGTCAGGAGGCATTATCCTAGATTTTAAAGTTGTTGTTGCGTGTGTGTGTTTTTTTTTTTTTTTTTTTTTATAGAAGAAAAGGTTACCCTACTTAACGTTTCAAGGCTTTTGCTCACTCTATTTGTAGAACGGGGACAGGCTCCGAACTCAATGAGATGCAAATAGATCTCCGTTGAAGACGGTTTATGCAAACTTATGAATACTGAAAATGGACCAATTAAATTTTAGGAAGGATTCCCGCATTACTCCAAAGGATTCCCTAGTGGTGGTTTAGTGGTCCCTCTGAAATTCCCCTCCCCCCCCCCAAAACACACACACACACACACACACACACACACACACACACACACACACACACACACACACACACACCCTGGTGGCCCCTCTGTTGTGCTCCCTATTCCCCCCCCCCCCCCCCCATCCCATGCAGAGTTGCATGCAGTGGGCGGCGTTTATGGTCTATGCTGGCTGCCTCCAGTGGCCTCCACTAAAGGTCCCATCTGTCTTCTGCAGCGCTGCCCGCTTTCTACTTCCTGATTCTCAGCATGCAAACCTGTAAGGTGGTAGTTTTTAGCCCAGAGGACACACTTTACTTATTTTTTTTTTTTTTTTTTGTTGTGTGTGTGGAAATGTATAAAATATTGTGTTTATTTACAAGCTAGCAGATGTTATGGTAAGGCCCTCATGTAATGGAAGCTCTGTACAGGCACACAGCAGCCAGTGAAGGTGATGGTACTCCAGGTCAATAGCGCCATGCTGTTGTGATGTCACTGTTGCAGGGAAAAGCAAAATGTTCTGCACGTGTCCATGTTATAACCCTATTTTACTTCAAGGAACACAGGTATTATGCCATAAGTTTAATATTTTTTACCTCCATAAAGGGTCGGCCATCAGGGGACTCCTTCATTCAGATGAAGTCTGCAGAGCGGGCCTTCCTGGCAGCACAGAAGTGTCACAAGAAGACCATGAAGGACAGATACGTGGAGGTGTTTCAGTGTTCTGCTGAGGAGATGAACTTTGTCTTAATGGGGGGAACTTTAAATCGCAATGGCTTGTCCCCGCCGCCATGTAAGTTACCATGTAAGTGTGGGCTTGAGGGTCTTGCCGCTTCTCTGCGCTTGAGCTGGTAGGTGTTGGAACTGCTTTCCTTCCTGTGGGTATTTTGGTTCATCGTTGGCCGTTTATCGTGTTCACTCACAAACGCACACAAATCAACGGTTGCAATTCTCTTGTGGTGAATGAGATTTGGGGCACCAGTGGGAATGTCTATGGGATCTCTATGCTGCCCATTAAAGGGGAACTAAACCAAAGAGTGAGGCCATCCTATTAGATAACGCATATGAAGTCCTGATATTGTGCCAGCATGGAAACTTGCAATGTTGGTTTCTGTATACTGTAAAAACTGATTGGCTTGTTCTCCATTTCTTACCTGCCAGTCATTACTAATACCCATTTATAGAAACCCTTAACTTGGGCTACACAAAGGCCTGAGTCAACCAATCAGGAATAAGCTTTCAGTAGACTGCCTAATCCAACTGACCTATTTGATGAAGTGTGCAAAGTTCAAAGTAAGTGAACTCAGTGCAGCCAGTACAAATTCTCTTTACTAAATGGGGAACTATATGAAACCATTTTGGTTGCTGTTGGTACTTCATTTTGAAGTCCGCACTTAAAACAAGCCTGAAGTGAGAAAAAAAACTCGATATAATGAATTGTATGTGTAGTATGGATAATGAACGTTAGTAGCAAAGAAAAGTCATTTTTTATTTTGTTATATAGGTTTTTTTGTTTTTGTTTGTTTTTTAGAACATTGCATCATTCTGTTACATTTGCAGTTTTAAAACCACACCCTGTCTTTAAAGCTGTACAACAAATCAGAAGTAAAGACCTTTTTTTCAGTAAAACCTTATCTCAAGCAGTCTCTCACTGTGATTCTTGGCTGTTAGTGACCCAGAGATGAGAATAGCTGCCGTTTTTTACTTACCCAGTGCTTTCTCCAGCATAAGCATGGCTTTGTCCCTCGCCGTCCTCCTACGATGTCCCGTTCAGCCACAGTGAGCTCCGGTAAGCAGCTTAGTGACTTCAGCGGTGGACCTTCTGCGCATGCGCAGACATTCTACGCAAGCGCAGAAGGCCCCGGCTGACGTCACTCAGACTGAGCCACTTGCCGGGAGTTGACTGCAGTTGAACGGAGGATTTCAGGACGGCGGCGAGGGACACATCCATGCTTATGGGTCAGGAGGAAGCCCCCGAGTGAGTAAAAAAAGGCAGTTTTCTTCATCTATGGGTCACTTTAAGTGCCTCAGAAAACAGGACTGTATTTCACCCAGTGGGTTGAATTGATCAGATAAGCTCTTTTGCATAGGTAACCGAAGTTTTTTTTTTTTTTTTTTTTTTTTTCCCCTTTTCCTTTACTGGAATATTACACTTTTTTTCCCCTTTGCTATTAATCTATTTCTTAGCTGTACTACACATACAATTCATTATCTCATAAGTTTATTTTCACTTCATGTTTGCTTTAAAGGACCACTATGGTGAAACATTGCAAAATGTAAAAAGCATAATAAAAGCATGTAAAAATACATGCAAGATGTACTTTGTCCCAGAGTAAAATGTACTATATATAACTTTTTTCCAATGTTGCTGTCAGAGTAGGAAATAAAAAATCTAACACATCTGATCTTCTGGTGGGAAATTCTCAGGGTTTCTCCAATTCAGACCTGTAAGATTTTCACTACCAACTGTAAGTGACGGCAACATAGGAAAAGGCAATTTATAGGCAATCTTTCTGGGGAAAACGTAGGTCTTGTAAGTATGTGTTTACATGTATTTAACATTTGACAGGTTTTTTTTTGTTTTTTTTTTTAACATGATTATGGTCCCTTAAGCGGATCCGAGATGAAAAACTAACTATGTAACTTGTCTATATATCTTATCTAAAGTTTATATAGTTTACACAGCAAATCTGGCTGCAAACCGCTTCAACAGTATATTATTACTTCTTCCTGTGATACAATGAGAGCAGCCATATTCTGCTTGTGATCATTACACACAGGCAAGCTGATCTGCATCTCCACCCCTCTGCCTCTGGAATCTGGCTAGTAACCTCCTCCTGCCCAGACTGAGCTCCCATAATCCCTTGCTACACGGGTCACAGAGTGCCAAGGTGCTGGAGGAGCTGTGGGCGAGTCTTGTTTAGTTTTTAGGAAATTAAGGTATTAAAACAAAACAAAAATTGGCTTGAGGAATGCCCTATAAACTATATGTAAGGAACACAATTATGCAATGAGTAAAAGTTTATCTCAAATCCACTAACTCCTCGCAATGGCAAGTTTGCCACAGACTGCCTGTAGGGAATGCTGTAAGATAAGAAATGGGTACTATACACCTTTTTACCAATCAAAACCAGTCTCAAGTAATGAGTTCTGCATTTTGGGTTTAGTTCCCCTTTATGTCACTTTTCGTAGATTAGAAGCTTTTATCCAAAGCAAAGTGTGAAGCTGCATTCTTGATTTTTCCTCTATTTTATGATGTATATTTATCTGAATTGTATACCTTTGTCGGGAGACAATGCTGCCCGGTGACCACATAGACCTACTGGGGCTTTCGTTTCTATACCAGGATCATTGGACAAAATGGGTTTTCCCACAGACCTGCTCTGGATCAATTAAAGTTGACCTGAACTCTTGCACAGGACTGAAGGAAAACTGAGGAAAAGGCACCCTGTATGAATTTAGAGAGTTTAGCCTGCCTAATTCCCCCTCATCTGTGACTAATCACAGCTGTAATTTGAGCTGTCAGTTGGTTGCCTCAGCTGAGTAGCTAATTTGTAAACACAGGATGTTAACCGTATGTCTGCTTCCATGAAAGCAGGAAGTAGACACACTGCAGATGTATTTCAGGATTTGTATCATCTGTAGCAAAGAAATGTTTTTCTTTTAGGAGCCACATATTACCGAAAATACATCAGACTTTGTTTTGTCTCTAACATTCCTTTCCCCCCCCTCCCCCCCCCCCCCCCCCCCCAATTAAAAAACAAAATAGTTTTGAACCGGGACGTCTGTCCTGAAATCTGATTTTCAGAATGTCATCCTCTGCAGGTTTGCGCACGTTTGAGTGTTTACAAGCTTCAGTAACTGCACCCTGCAGGTGTCTCCCCGTCTAGCATTACCTTTCTGCAAGGGAACCGCTTCACTGCCCATCTCAGGCTCAGCCAAGACTGAAACAGGATAATTTCTGCTTGACTATCGGCAGAAATCTGGTGCAAAACATCAGTTAGGCCATTCACACTAGAGAGTTTTGCCGCGATTTCGGCAAAAAGCTCAAACACTAGCACTTTTTAAAAGCGCTAGTGTAATAAAACCCTATGAGCCTGTTCTTACTTGGGCGATTTGCACTAATCGCCGCAAACACCCAAAATCGCGAAACGCAAATGCGTAGCCTGCACCATTTTCAGGCAATTTCCTGGTGATTGCGTTTCAGTGCTATAGAAGCGCTAAATGCGATCGCGGAAAAATCGTCAGTGTCCAGTGATTTTTCGACGTGTAATCGTGGAAAATCATTCCCGCAAAACAACGGCGGTAATCACCGGCGTTTTGCGCTTTTAAGTGTGAATGGGGCCTTAGTCATCATTGGTGCTCAGGTATAGGAGCTCATGTCAGTTAGGGTTAGGCACAAGCTGAGAAAAACAGATATTAATTCACAAAGCAGTATCTGTTTTTCTATCTGTTTTTGCATCAGTTATAAAGGTGTACCATGTGCACAAGGCCTCAGACTAGATTCATAGTGAGAGTTGTGTTCCCTGTAACAGGAGGGATGCAGCGGAATGGGAGTAATACTTGGCCATTATTCAATCAAATAGTCACTCATTCCTGTGATCAGCTTTTGTATGGCTTCCTTCAAAGTCGCAGAGTCTGAGTGCGACCTGTGGGAATTCTGCATGGACATTTAATGCAAATTGTATGCAGCTGGGAATTGGGCCAATCAGAATGTATTTTCTGTAGGCAAGCCTGGATTTACATCACAGGAGCCCATCGGCACAGAAGTTCTGACACCCTAGACTTTTCCCTCCATGAGCCTACAAACCCCCACCGAACCACACTGCAAGTTAGCTGTCTGGTCCAGTTGTCACCTCTGCCAGGCATGGGTAGCCAGAGGTACCCCTTAATTCTGAGGGTACCTCTGACTACCTAATACTAAGTAGCTGGAGGTGCCCCAAGTATTAGGTAGCTACAGCTGAAGGGAGATCTTGTCAGTGGAATGCCCAGAGTCGGGTGAGTAACCTTTTATGTGCTGCTCAGGAATCTGCGTAGGAAAGGAGAGGTAGGCACTCCGCCTTTCCATCAGGAGCCTGTAAGCACGTGCCTACAGTGCCTTATGGAAAGCCTGGCCTGTAGGGTTTGATTGGCACAACTACATGTTGTGCCCAGTTTGCATTGCATTTGGTTCTTGGTTACTGTTATTGAGCACACAGAGCTGGACAGGCCACCAGGTGGAGTGCTAAACCATTATCGCCAATATCGCCTTTTCATTTACGTTTGCTATTTCCCGAGATAAAAATTGCAAAAAACCTCTCCATTCACTTCAATGTGATTTCCTGTAAAAGGTTTACATGCTACAGGCGTGATTTGGTGTGGCTGCTTCACTATAGGAATTTCAATGTAAGTATTTGTTCAAATCCTACACTCAGGGAAAATCTATTAGAGCCTGAGCCCACTAACAGTTGTGTGCAGTTGTGTCCGCTTTTCAGCAACACATCGTTACAGATGCTGAAAAGTGGGCACAACTGCGTTAGTGGGCTCAGGCCCTCCTAAAAGCCGATCCTGCACCCTGTAATGTTTCCAGTAGATCTGCTGTTTAATTGGCCCATCAAGTGTAATTATATCTTTATATACTCAGACTGATCTTTCTTTTATGCTTTACTTTTTGTAAGTATACTGAGGGGCATTGCCATCACTGAGGGCATGTGGGCTTATGAATGGCAGACAGTAAGAGTCCAGTTTGCTGCCCTCCAGTACTAGAAAACCTCAAATTTAAGAAGAAGAAAAGTCAATTGAATACGGGCCTAAGGCCACATACACACATCAGACCATAGTCTTTTGAAAATGAAAGATCACAGACCAATCTTACCACCCTTCATGTAGTATGAGAGCCATACCTTCAGTCTTTTCTATGGAGCTGAACTCCCCATCAGAAAAAAACTTTGCAAGATGCTGCACACAAAGATGCTGTACAGACACAAAAGATCAGTATCTGCAAAAGATCTGTTCCTGCCAAAGATCAGTTCCTGCAAATTGCATTTATAGTCTGAGATCTGCAGATCATCATACACACCTTGTTTAACTGACATTCATCTGCAGATCAGACCATCATCTGCAGATCTGAAAATCCATCCTGGTGGATCTGATCTGCAGATAAATGTCTGTTAAACAAGGTGTGTATGATGATCTGCAGATATCAGACTATGAATGCATTTTGCAGGAACAGATCTTTTGCAGATACTGATCTTTTGAATGTCTACAGCATCTTTGTGTGCAGCATCTTGCAAAGATTTCTGTCTGATGGGGAGTTCAGCTCCATAGAAAAGACTGTGTAGGTATGGCTCTCATACTACATGGAAGGGGGTAAAATTGGTCTGTGATCTTTCATTTTCAAAAGACTATGGTCTGATGTGTGTATGAGCCTTAAGTGTAGTCAGCCTTTAAAAAGAGTTTGCGTTGAGTGTATGCGCAACTACTAATTTATTAGCCCTTCAATGATCCCACTCTCTCTCTGACCCAAATAAGGATGCAAATTTTTGGTACCTAGCAGAAACATCCAGTCCAGGTTTGCTGAATTTCTTATGATCTCTACTGATCACAAACCTGAGTAAATCTGTAAATCTACCAAAATTATTTCTTAAAGGACCTCTGTCGCGAAAATTGTAAAATTTAAAATACATGTTAACGTATACAAATAAGTACGTTTCTTCTAGAGTAAAATGAGCCAGAAATTACTTTTCTCCTATGCTGCTGTCACTTACAGTAAGTAGTAGAAATCTGACATTACTGACAGATTTTGGATTAGCCCATCTTTTCATGCGGGGTTCTCAGGCTTTTTCTTTAATTTTAAAAGCACTTGCTCCGTCCAACTGCCAAGATAGTGTGCAGGGAGGCTGGCCAGCATCTTTGTAGAAATCTTTTTCAGGGAATGTCTTTATAAAAAATAAAGGCCATGCTGAGAATCGCCCATGCAGAGATGGACTAACCCAAAATGTCAGATTTCTACTGCCTACTGTAAGTGACAGCAGCATAGGATAAAAGTAATTTAGGGCTCATTTTACTCAGGAAGAAATGTACTTATTTGTATGTGTTCTTTAAATTTTAAGATTTTCGCGACAGTTCCTCTTTAAGTAAGCCTGGCTTAATAACCCCCTCTCTCTTCAGTTTGCTGATTTTTCTGTTTTTTTTGGAGACTGTCCAGTCCTTTAGCACCTGGGTATTAAAACTGAAGACTAGTTCTACTAAGTGCCTGTATCCTAGCACATACGGCTCATTTTAGCCGGAAAAGAATTCTCAGTCTGGGTACTATAAACTTTTGCTTTATTGGCTTTCTTATTTTCCTCCTGACAGCTTCAGCGCAGCTATCATTTTGTAGTAGTGCTTTATGGAGGGTTTGAAATGAGATTGAGCTGTGGGCGGAGGTCTGGGCATCCACAGCGAGCATATAAAGCTTGATGATCGAGCATAAGCCAGTTATAGTGTGGACATGTATGGTGGAGTAGTGTCTATATACGAAAGTAGATCCTCCTAAGTGTGAAACGTTTTATTTTCACCATTCTGTTGGTAGAGAACCAGTTTCACAGAAGACCACAGGATTGTATAGAGGTCTCCTCAGCTGAGCCTGTTCCTCTGCCTTGTGTTTTATGTTGTGTTTCTCCTCCACTAGGTCTGTCTCCTCCATCATACACCTTTCCTGCACCTACAGCTGTTATCCCTGCAGAGGCAGCTACTATCTACCAGCCTTCCCTGCTCCTGAATCCTCGCGCCCTACAACCGCAAGCCGCATATTACCCTGGAGCTCAGCTCTTCATGAACTACACTGCTTACTACCCAAGGTAAGACTTCTTGTGAAAATGAAGGCTTTCTTTTTCATGCCTTTCATGCTTAGACATGAGAGATAATGTATGAACAATCCCGATATATCAGAAGTTGCCAGTTGGTGGCGACCTTGATCAGCAAAGCAACTAGCATTGTAGTCCCAGATTCCCAACATGATCTCCAGCCACACTCACAACTTCATAGCATTTGCTTTAATGCTAAACTAGAGTGGGGAGAAGAAAAGCAGCAGGTCAGGGAATGTGGGATGTTTAAAATGAACCCCAAAACATTTATTCGATTAAAAGGGGTTGTAACAACCAAAAACCAAAAAATTGGCTAAAATTACTTCGTGCCCCGAATAGAAATGTAGACCCCACCCCTTTTTTTTTTTTTTTTCCTGGTCTGTGTGCCTTTGCCGAACTGTGCAGTGCCAACAGGATTGTGGGAAGTCGTATCTCTAAATACAAATGACAAACTTCCCATTTCAGATAAGACAATGACACTGTGACCAGAAGGTAATTGAATCCCCTCTCCCTTTTGAAGAGTTTACACAGCGATGTAAGCCTGTTATCTAGGCGATTGCTGTGGGAGGCACAGTCAACTGTAAAATAAGCAGTAAATGAACACTGAATTAGGTATAAAAAAGAAAAGAGCAGAAGTGATGTCCCTTTTGGCATCACAGAGAAACAGTAAAGATGGAAAAACAAAAGAATGTCTGCCGGTTTTGATATCACACTTCTCTTAAATCCCACAGCGAGTACTAAAAACAGGTAAACTAAATACATTTCTTATTGGAAGATTTATTTTTTTCAGTTAATATGGTTTTATATAGTTAATATTTCAGTTAAAACCTCAGGTTCCAACTCTCAAACCTCCCTGAGGTTGACGCCTTAATCATCGGTAGTAGTATTATTATGCACAAACAGCAATATTAGTTCTGCGCATAAGCACTGCGAGATATGCTAGTAGCGTGACCTGTAGTACTCTAGTAGTGTGCCTGCTACTACGGTAACGCGCATGTTACCGTAGCAACGGCCGTGCTACTGGAGTACTGTGGGTCACGCTACTAGCGTATCTCGCGGTACTTGCATGTGGAAGTAATGGTAATATTGCTGTGAGTGCGCGGTGATATTCCCAATGTTTAATGAATCGACCCCCACTGTCTCATACATGCGTAATTTCAGTGATCGTAGGACACTCCCAGCAGCTGTGTACTTCTCCCAACCTCTCTCCTTTGCTGATAACCGTCTCATGACTGCTCTTTTTAATATGCGTTCCTGATAGGCTGCAGCCAGAGACGTACCGGTAACTAGAAATCACTAGGCCCCCGTGCAAAACTTTGGGTGGGGCCCCCTCAAACTTTGGGTGGGGCCCCCTCCCCCCTGCTTTTTATACAGGTAAACTGAGAATCTTTTTCAATTTTCTAGTGCACACTTGAATGTATTTTCCCCATGCAAATAAAAACAGACAGCAGTGAAGCACTGCATGCATTTTCTCTATCAATAACATTATCTCCAGTGGTAAAACATGCATGTTTTCACACACACAGATACACATGGTGTGCAGAAAACTGACAGGCAAGTGTGCTCCCAGCCTCAGCTTATTACACACACACTGTCCATTCTGATGTAGCAGAACTGGCTCAGCAGAATTCTCCAGCATCACTACAGTACACAGCACCTGGTGAGGGGTGGAAAGGCTGGGGGCAGAACAGCGCTGTACACAAGAGCCTGCTACACTGAATAGGCACTGTCTACAAATTTTTATCTACAAAACTTTGTATGATTCGTTATCCGTGGCTGAGCAGATGCAGTCATTAGAACTGTGCAGGGAGCAGAATTTTTTTTTTCTTTAGTTGTCCGTCTCTCAGGACAGGGAAAAGAAACGTATCCCCCTATGGGGCCCCCTGCAGCTGCATCCCTTGCTGGGTCTATTGTTACGCCCCTGGCTGCAGCCACATGTGACAGGACATTCTAATGACTTCAGGCAGCTAATAAGACTTCACTTAACCTGACTCATTCAGAGCTGGACTTTTCTCAAGAAGGGAGGAAATGGCAATATTGAAGGTAAACAGGTGTTCCTGACTGACAAAGTCATTGTGAGTGATAATTTAAAAATGGGGGCTCTGATTCTCGTTTGTGCCTATTTGTGTCTGTAAGCACAGTAAACACAAGATACAAAAGAAATGAAGCCTAGAAACGCCATCCTTACAGGTAAAGAGATGCTCTGTGGCACATATTATTTGTTTAGTATAGTTTATTGGTAGCAAGTTTCCTAATTTCCTAGAAGTCATTAGCACAATGACCACGTTCAGAAGAGATGTCTGTATGTACCATAACAGAACATACTACTCTCCAGTATCGTAGCAATAGGGGATGCAGAGGATGCGACGGCACCTGGACTAGAGGGGCCCATTAAGGGTCCTCCATCTATCTTATTAGCTTTTCATTGGTGCTATGTTGGCTTTGAACACCTAGTGGCAATCCTTAAAGAGACTCTGTAACATGAAAAAGATCCCCTGGGGGGTACTCACCTCAGGTGGGGGAAGCCTCCGGATCCTAATGAGGCTTCCCACGCCGTCCTCTGTCCCACGGGGGTCTCGCTGCAGCCCTCTGAACAGCCGGCGACTGTGCCGACTGTAATTTCAATATTTACCTTTGCTGGCTCCAGCTAGGGCGCTGTGGCTGCTTTCCTCTCCGAACTACGCGGAAATACCAGATCTCAGTCGGGTCCGCTCCACTGCGCAGGCGCCGGAAACTTGCGCCTGCGCAGTAGAGCAGACCCGACGGCGATCGGGTATTTCCGTGTAGTTCGGAGCCGACAGCCGTCAGAGCGCCTGCGCTGGAGCCAGGAAGGTAAATATTACGTCACGGCTGCACAGAGGGCTGCAGCGAGACCCCCGTGGGACAGAGGACAGCCTGGGAAGCCTCATTAGGATCCGGAGGCTTCCCCCACCCGAGGTGAGTACCCCCCAGGGGATTTTTTGAGGTTACAGATCCTCTTTAAACTGTTTCCTTACTCCAAATACACCTCTGACACCGAAGCTGTCCTTGGGAGGTTTTGTGGCTCAATATCGAGTGCTTGGGGCCCCATGCAGGCCCGGATTTATATCACAGGAGCCTATAGGCACAGATGTACTGGCACTCTACACTTCACCCTCCACAAACCCCCCGCCAAGCCACACTGTGCTGGCTGTCCCAGCTGTCACTTCTCCCTTACTTCTCTTGCCCTTCATAGATGGCTACATTAGCATTAATTAGCCAGAAGTACCCTCAGAATTAAGCAGCTAGAGGCACCACTAACTGAAGGGAGATCTGATAAGTGGAATGCTGAGAGCTGGGTGAGTAACCTCTCATTTACACTTTGCTCGGGACTAATGCATAGGGAAAGAAAGAGGGAGGCGCTCTGGGAGGGGAGTGAGCCACCTTTCTGTCATCAGGCGCCTGTAGGCACGTGTCTACAGTGCCTTATCACAAAAGAGAGTGAGTAATAGGCCCCCAAAGAGGGTCAAGGCCATGGACCTGTTAACTCTTATAAATCCACAAAAAGCGTCCATCTAGGCTACCATAATAGATCACCAAAGATAAATAGTCAATAATGTTTATTAGGGACTTATCCCAGCAACCAATAAAATCATTTAAAACCATGCAGCGCACAGATCAGCCAACTTAATACCACGTAAATAATATATGTCACAATACATATAGTTATCTGCAGTACTGGCAAAAAACCATTGTATGGGCTATCAGGAATATAAATGCACCCTCCGAGATACGTCATATCTATAATGAAGCTGCCAAATGTAGAAGAAGAGTCTTAGGCCCGGTTCACATTAGCGTTCGCTGTCCGGATTCGCCTGATCATATCCGGACCGTATACTGTACAAACGGAACGTACGTTCCGCATAGCAATGCAAAGTCTATGCGGACGTTCATACGCGTACGTTCCGTACAGAACAGAGCCGGATCGGATCCGGACTCCAGACACTTTTCCAACATGCTCTATTTTTCGGGTCCGGATCATCCGGCCCACGCACCCAGAGCCTGACTGCACCATCCGTGCATAGAAACCAATGGGGAACGGAAAGCACAGAGCACACTGGCCTTAAAAAACTGACATTCTACCCCACTTCCTATGCATTTTCTAGCGGTCATTTTGCATGGGGACACATGGGCCCAGCATTTTTGGAGTGGAGCAGCAGTGAATAATTTCTGGAGCTGTTTGGCAGTATGTCTGACGTGGCGGTGAGGCCCTAAACAGCGGAGGACCTTATTCTACAGGTGCACCTTCTGCTGACCTCCCAGACCCCAACATTTTTATTTATTTTTGTATCTCTTTTACCAAACTGATCCGGATTGCAGCCGTATACACCTACCTGATGCAACGCGACCGGATCTGGATTGGAACCGTACGGTTCTGATCCGGTCCGGTCATCCGGTCCATTTGGCACAGAAACGCAAGTGTGAACAGGGCCTTACCCAGTCCTGCAAAATCTGTGGACCCGCTTGCCTCTCTGTGCACCCTTTGCTGGTGATGGAGGTTTATGACAGTATTTGCATATTTGTAATCTGTTTCCTGACTGCGTAGGTCTGTTAAAGTGGATCCGAGATGAAAAACTAACTATAACAAGTAACTTGTCTATATATCTTATCTAAAGTTTAGATAGTTTACACAGCAAATATAGCTGCAAACCGCTTTAATAGAAAATGATTATTTCTTCCTGTGATACAATGACCGCAGCCATGTTTGTAAACATTACACAGATGCAGGCTTATCTGTATCTTGATCACTTAGGCCCAGTGCACACCGAGCGGTTTTTGGAGCGATCCGCCGGCCGCATCCACCTGGAAAAATGCTTGGCTAATGTATTGCAATGGGATGGTGCACACCGGCGGTTTGAGGTTTTTGCCAAGCCGCAAACGCTCCTCCTGCTGCGCGTTTGCGGTTTTCGGAAGCGTTTCGTCAATGTAAAGTATAGGAAAAACGCAAACCGCTCTGAAGAACGCTACTTCAGAGCGGTTTGCCAGGCATTTTTGTTACAGAAGCTGTTCAGTAACAGCTTTTACTGTAACAATGTGTAATCTGCTACACAAAAATGCACCCAAAACCGCTAGGTATGTTTAGAAAACCTCTCTAAACCTACCTAGAATCGCTCTGAAATCAGCTCCCAAAACCGCTAGCGTATTGCGGATCTGCTAGCGGTTTTGGTGTGCACTGGGCCTAAGCCTGTGAAAAAAACCTAATCCCTCCCTCCTCCCCTCTACCTCTGAAATCAATGGCTAGTAACACCACCTCCTCCTCCTCCTGCCCAGACTGAGCTCCCATGAACCCTTGCTACTGCCTTGGCTCTCTGAAAACCTGTGGGCGTGATTCATTTAGTTTATAGGGAATTAGAGTATTAAAACAAAAACAAAAAAATATTTCGCTTGAGGAATGCCCTATAAACAATAGGAAAAGAACACTATTATGCAATGAGTAAAAGTTCACCTCTGATCCTCTTTAACCACTTGTCGACCAGGGGTGATTTGCCTGATCTGTGCTGCGTGGGCTCTCCAGCCCGCAGCACAGATCAGTATTATGCCAGGGCGATCAGACTTCCCCCTCCCCCCCTTTTTTTTTCCCCCACTAGGGGGATGTCCTGCTGGGGGGGGGTCTGATCGCCGCCGGCTTGCTGCACTTTGCCGGGGGGGGGGGGGCTCTTCAAAGCCCTCCTCCATCGTTTTCTGTGATCCCTCTCTCTCCCTCCCTACCTCTTCCTTCCTGGGCTGCGCAGGACGGATATCTGTCCTGCGCATTGAAGGATAGGCTTCAGCCTATCATATGCCGGCGATCCCCGGCCAATCAGAGATCGCCGATCTGCCCTATGATGTAAACAGCGGGGATTTCTTCCCCGCGTGTTTACATTTTGCCGGCGAGCCGCGATCGGCGGCTCTCCGGCTGTTCACGGAGACTCCCTCCGTGAACGGACATGGAAAGGTTTCCATGGAAACCCGCAGATGACCAGTTTACGCCAATCGGCGTTAGCTGGTCGTCAAGAGGTTAAGGTGCTAATACACCCATAATTTAATAAGACCTTCTTAGTGAACAGGCCTTCTTAAAACAGAAGGTATTTGCAAAAATTCAGCTTTAGGTGAGCAACTGTGGTTTCCCATGATGCATCACGCCCAAATATGAAAATAATCTTTATGCCCCTGGAAGCCAGGTTCACATCCAGAACTGCTGGTGTATAACTTACAGGTCACCATGAACTATCTGGGTATTCTAAGTACTGGCCAAAGCCCTATCCCATAGAGCCGTATGATTCCATGCCATGCATTGATGAGCACCAGAAGTCTGAAATAGGCTGTCTGTATGTTGGGTTGATGTGGCTCTTTAACATTTGTTAGCTACAGGCTCACTATACACCAGCAGTTCTGGATGTGCAGCCTGGCTCTTTATAAAGAGATTATTTACATATTCAGGAGTGATGCGTCATGAGAAATCACAGCTGCTGAGGGATATGGAGGTTGACATGTTAATTTCCTTTGAAATAATGCGCATTGTCTGGCTGTCCTGCTGATCCTCTGCCATAGACCCTGAACAAGCATGCAGATCAGATTATGCATCGGATCCACACTTTTCAAGATGAGATGAACACTTAAGCCACACCCCTAATCACGCCTCAACACACCCCTAGTCATGCATACGATAAAGATTTCATAAGAAAAATGTGTTTTTAGAATTCAAACCACATTGGTCCTTTCTGTACTGGTTCATTTTCACTCATAGTAATATTTGACAATAAGAAATACCGTATATCCATTTAAAGTATAGAAATAAAGTTGAGTGAAATGAACACATTTTTTCAGTAGAAAAATACATATATTTACACAATGTGTACATCAGTCATGAATGAGGGACAAATGAGGGAGAAAGAGGGACAGGGTTCCCAAAGAGACTGTCCCTCCAAAAGAGGGATAGTAGGGAGCTATGCAGATGTCTATGACCAAGCTTAGAAGATTGGCTGCATGCTTGTTTCAGGTGTGTGATTTAGACCCTACTGATTAAAAAGAACAGCAGGACTGCAAGGCTGGTATTGTTTAAAAGGAAATATGGCAACTTCCATATACCTCTCACAGTCTGGTTCCTTTTAAAGCTGAATTATTGCAAACACCTTCTGTTTTAAAGAAAGCGAAATTATACTTCTAATGAACATTTGAGGGTGGCAGAGCACTTTGTAATGGTTGTATTGATATTGAAGGGGCAGTGGCAGGCAGGTAATGGGTGACTGAGCAGCATTAAATCTCTTGCAGTGAATGCTTCTGTTATGAGCAGGAGTCTCGCAAGCTGCCAGATAGTTGCCCTGGAGTGAAATAGTTGAGTAAGGTCAAGGCCTCCGCTCTCCTGCAGCTTCTGTGGAGTATGAAGAATGCTGTTTATTCAGAAAATGCAGCTACTCTTCTACTGCTCTATAGTTTGCAGGGCTGAGGTGTGGCAGAGCAGAAATTCCCTCTGAATGAGGACAGGCTGGTCTTTTAGCTGCTGATAACTTTCACCGATAGAAGCCAGTCATGAGTCACAGCCAATGATGGCAAACCTGGTTCTTTTTGTAGGTCTTAAAATGACCATTTATCCCAAAGCTAATACATGAAGACTTGAGCCTCATACACATGCCAGAGAAATCTCCCATCATCCTGTGCGGTACAGGTCGACAGTCCAGCGGTTACAGCTGCCCCACATCGTTGTTTTAGTGAACCGCCACAGAGGATCGCTGAATAAGTAAAGAGTGCATTACTACTTATTCCCGCTCAGTAGGCTGCTGCTTGCTAGTCTCACACTGGCCCGGATTTACCTCACAGGAGCCTATAGGCACAGATCTCCTGGCACCTTAGATTTCACCCTCCATGAACCTATAAATGCCCACCGAACTGCACTACAAGTGTGCTGGCTGTCCCAGCTGTCACTTCTCCCTTACTTCCCTTGCCTATCATAGGTAGTTACCGGTTCCCCTTAATATTGATGGTACTTCTGGCTGCCTAATACTAAGAAGCTACAGGTGCCCCAAAGTATTAGGTAGCCAGAGGTACCCTCAGTATTGAAGGGGAACTTCAACCTAAACATACTGTCATCAAGTTACATTAGTTATGTTAATTAGAATAGATAGGTAATCTCTTACCCACCCTGTTTTAGAAGAACAGGCAAATGTTTGTGATTCATGGGGGCTGCCATCTTTTTGGTTAAAAGGAGGTGACAAGGAGCAGGAGACACAGTTCCAACTGTCCTGTGTCCTGATAACCCCTCCCAGCTGCACACGCTAGGCTTCAAATATCAAATTCAAAATGTAAAAAAAAAAAATTGCACCAAAACAGCAGAACGAGAACAACAAAATCAGAAATCCTATCATGCTTTGCACAGCATCAGGGGAAAAAGCCCGGGCAGTTTTCTTCTGTGCAGCTAAAAATGAGGCTTGTATAAGAGAAACAAAGTTCTGATGCTGTGAAACTGTTAAAGAAACACCAAGCCTTTTCATTGCTGCTGAGTCGATGTTTAGTCTGGAGGTTCACTTTAAAGGGAACTTGAAGCAATACCAGTTGCCTGCAGTCCTTCTGATCATTCTGGCACTAGTAGTGTCTGAATCACACCTAAAACAAGCATGGGGCCAGTCTTGTCAAATCTTTATCACAATGCAATTTAGCACAGCACTGTGCAAACGATGGCCCATGGGTCAGATCCGGCTCATGTGCACTGTAACGCCTGCGGATAGGCAGCTGGAACGTGCACACATATACATATATGCATGCACGCACACACATATACACACACGCACACGTGACTACCAGCGTTCTAGTGTGTGGGGCACATATGTGATGTCAAACATGCACCCCATGTGCTATAACTGCAGCAACCACGTGGGGGCGCAAATACAGACGTAGGTGGACGGCAGTAGGTAAAGTATAACTGCCCGTGGGGGGCACATAAAACCTTTTTCATGCTGAAATTGATCGGCCTGCAATGTATGGGCAGCTGACCTGTCTTTTGGTTGAGTCTGCCCATCGTCGATGTATGCCTACCCTAAGATTTTACAATTCAGTCCAGTAGGTGAAACTGCACATGGAGTGAAACAATATTTGTAACACTTCTAATTCTTCTAATGGGATATAAATTATTTGTTTGGTGCTGAACACAAGTGGAGAAATGAGACTTGTTCATTTCTCTGTGTGATATAAGCTTGTCTCCATAACAGAAGCATGTGCAGGAACAGGTGCACAGTGACCTCCTATACTGCAGGCTATCCCTGCAAGTCCTAACGTGACCACAAGCTTACTGGAAGAATTAACTGCTCTCAAAGCAACGCCCAAACCTACAATACCAGTTTTTCAGTCTCGTAGACCTAATCTTCATACTGCGCATCATGCTTTCATTCCCTATACTTATAGACATGCATGTAGCATAAAATAATATGAAACTCGGAGTAGTGTCAAGACAATTTGTTATTAAGGACTTCTCTCTCAAAATCAGAAAAACAAGTGATATCAGACAGAGGGAGCAGGGACTGTCAATGATTTCAGTTTAGAACAATCACAATCGTGAATAAGTAATGACTGAACAGTGAGCAAGTATCGCTGCTGGTATCGAGTGAATACTTGCACACAAATCATTGCGTGGACCTGTGGTGTCGATTCTGTTAATAAAACAAATGTGTGGTCATAGTGAAACCATACTGCCACAGTGTAGGATAGAGCCCAGTAATCTACGGGTAATGGTACAAGCTCAGTGTCCTGCTCAGAAATGTCTGGTCCCCACCGCACCTCACGTGTTTCGTGAACCCAGGTGATTCATCTGAGGTTCCCTCCCTATCGGTGTCTTTACTGTCCTGTAACTGGTGGTGGACAAAACCACTACAAATGATAATAGTTAAACCTAAAAAGACAAAATTAACTGTCCATAGACTGTGTTAGCGCAAAAGATGTAGGCCCTATAGACATGCTAGAAGGGAGAGGCCTGAAGGGCCCACGAGGGTGCCATTTTGGCCTAGATTCTAGCGTGTACAAATGTTCCATGATGATGCTTAGAGATCTAGCCAGTGGCTGCGCTACACTGGAGCTAGGGAAGGCACAGGCACCCCTGGTAATTACTGTACTGGAGGTCCTCACCTTTCACCAGGTTATAGTCTGCCCCATAAGTTCTGAAAACATAAGGTATTTGCAATTCAGCTTCATGTGAGCATGAAAGATCTCCCAAGATGCATCACTGCTAAATATGTAAATCTTCTGTGTCCTGGAATGCCTAAAATACATGCAGGTGTATATGGAGAAAGGGCACTGGGAAATTTGAGCTCTGGATCAAGGCGCAAGAATATCGGAAATGCTAACACTTTAGCAAACCCACCTCTTATTACCCCCCATACTTTCAACACTATCCGTCCCTTTAGCTACTCCTAAAACTAGCCCCCCTGCTACCCTATGCCTAGCACTACCTGTCCCTTCTTGCACATTCTCTGCTACCAGCTAGAAGTGCGGCTCCCAAATTACTCACTGGGCGCCGCTATAGCCATAATTTACATTGTGGCACCCAAATGACCTGCCTCACATGCAGCTGCTGGTGCTCTGTGTGCCATATGGCATACTAATTTTAGAGCCATACTCTGCCAACCTGCATGTAGCCGTTTTGGAGTACTTCTTCCTTACGAGTGCTTGGCATGGATGAATATGGCTCTGTGGTGGGACTTGTAGATCCCCATGAGGTAATTTTGTGATGTGCCTTTAATGCCGGGTGGTAGGATGCTTGTCCCGATCCATGTGGTTGAGATGCTCCATATTGCAATGCAGTAAAGAGAAATCCTGACCCGCTGCTTCTATTTCTGTAATTACAGAATGTCATTCACTTAACCATATTTCCACTGATGATCTCCTCCTTCTGCTTTCCCACACAGTCCGCCAGGTTCTCCAAGCAATCTTGGTTTCTTCCCAGCGACAGCCAGTGCGGCCAGCCTCCCTCCTCACGGCGCAGCCGCGGTGGTGCGCATGCAGGGGCTGGCCTACAACTCCGGCGTAAAAGAGATTTTGAACTTCTTCCAAGGTTATCAGGTAAGGGTATCATGAAAGATAAAAGGCAAGAGGCTAAACAAATGTGACATCGAACGCACTGAACTGACATTCATAAGAACTGTATGAAATGAGTGTTGTGATTTCCTCCCTGCCTGGACCTCCTGTGAAGGATCAGTGTCATTAAAAACAACCTCTGCCCACTTTGGCCAATGACCTCTTCCATGGCATTGTACATAGTTTATATATTTTTGTCACTTAACTGTCCCTCAGAGGTGCTCACAATCTAATCCATACCATAGTCTTGTGTAGTGTATGTATGTACCGTACATGTATCGCGGAGTGTGTCAGTGCTGGTCGTAATGGAAAAATCTACGCTTACGGATCATTACGTGTAATTTTACACTATTAAGCATTACGCAATTACGGTTACAGCGTAGGAAATTATCTACGGTTCATCACTGTAATTACGCGTTAACTTACGCAGTTACGCGTAAGGATACCATAATGTAGGCGCTTACACTACGATGTTACGCGTAGTGCCGTAATACCCATTAATGCTTATTTTTTGCCGCATACGGACGATGTGAACGCAATAGCAGTCAATGTGACAGTTATTGCGTACATATTATTCGTATGCGTCAAAACGTACGCTTATACTGAAGGGCAGGAGAAGATACTATTGGTTGCTTAGGATGTTGACTGATTGGCTACTCTTAGAAAAGGGGAGTTTTTACGTTAGTAATTACACGTAAAATTACGCGTAAGTATTCTTAAAATTACGCATACCTAGCAATTACGGTAGACAGCGTAATTACGATACCACTTAACTGCTTACGCGTAAATAATTACGCGTAAGGCCGTAAGTTAAATTTACATTGAATTACGGTGCGTAATTACGCTCATGCGTAATTTCGGCCCAGCACTGGGGTGTGTATATCGTAGCCAGTTAACTTATCTGTATGTTTTTGGGATGTGGGCGGAAACCGGAGAGCCCAAGCAGGTATGGGGAGTACATACAAACTCCGTGCAGATAGTGTCTTGGGAATGGTTCAAATTGGCGGACCCAGCGCTGCAAGGCGAGAGTGCTTACCACTACGCCACTGTGCTGCTCTTTAGGTACATGTAATAAAGGCGCACGGGAAAAGGGGTTCCGGTAATACCAATTGCAGAATATCAGTAATACTGACCTTATACTAACCACCTGTATTTTAATTCTCGTGGTTACCCTCCCCTATCTTTGCCGAACAGTAACTACCCTCCCACTCTGTGTACTGGTACAAACTTCTGCCAACCAAGTCATAGAGCTATTTATGAGTAATTGCCCCTGCTGATACTGCACAGCTATAACATAGCCATGAGTCCAGGGCCGAGGCAGAGGCGAGAGAGGCTCAAGCCTTGGGCGCAGTGTACGAGAGGGCACACAACTCACTCAGCAATCATTTTCCCTATTGTGTTTGAAGCAGAGCGAAATAAGATAAGATGCATGGCAATAACTGCAAGCCTGATAAGAGATTAAGGTGTGTGGGGGTTTGGGGCCCTTGGGCCCCTCTTAGTCTAATAGCAATCAGTGTGTGACAGCTGAGGTGGGAGGGATTGGGGGGGGCGCACTTTGGTGTCTCAGCCTTGGGTGCTGGAGGACCTTGTTCTGGCTCTGCATGAGTTAAACACCCACCTTAACCCCCCCTTCCCCAGGTGCCAGAACTAGCATTATAGTAATTATACCACCCAAACCAACTGCGGCAAGGCACCCTACTGTGTTGTTGCTGTTATCAAGGCCACCTTATAAAATCAGCCCCTTCGGCTGGAAATAAAAAAATTTTGAAGGGCTTTTTACACTCTGCTCTGACCCACATTTTTCCTCAATGCCGTGTTAGTGGAAAGGCCATTTCATTTTGTTCACCTGGAGGATGTAAATCCTCTACAGCCTTTCATGTGCTATAAAAATGTAAAACTCCACTGAGAGGATATACATGCATGTGTTTCATCTCACTCTGTAGCATGACTGTGCTCATACAGCAGCAGTGCCCTGGCATAGACTGTATTAGCTTTGTCTATCTGAGGCGGCAGCATCAGTAACTGTTAAGTTTTAAAGGACAACTATTACAAAAAATTTTAAAATGTAAAATACATATAAATGTTCATTTCTCATGGAGTAAGTTGCACTATAAATGTTTTTTAGCATGTTGCTGTCACTTACAGTAGGTCGGAAACAGCTGACCGATCTAACATGTTTTGGACTAGTCCCTTTCCATATGGGTGATTGGTAAGTGCTATTTACAAAAGCACTTACTTGAATGGTGGTTGCTTAGGCTAGGTTTCCATTGCTGCGAATCCGGGCCGATTTCCCCGCCCACGAATTCGGATGGATTTTAGCAGCCTATAGAAGTCTATGTAAGCCATCCAAATTCGTGGACGAGGAAAAATCTGAGGCCCTGCAGCATAATTTTGTGCGTGACTGTCCGAATTCTGCTGCGAGAGGCAGCAGCTGTGCCGGCATAACGTCTCGCAAGATGCATCCCGACGCATAAGTGGAAACGAGGCCTTAGTCCAACTGCCGACATAGTTAGCAAGCAAGTAGGAAGGTCGGCAGGCATCTTTGCATCGATCCTTTCCAGGGAGTGCTTTTATAAAGAATAAAGGTAGTACTGAGAATCTCCCATGAGGAGATGGCTTAGTCCAAATTTTTTCAGATATGTCAGCTTTTTTTTTTTCTACCTAGGGTAAGGGACTGCAACATAGGAAAATACACTATGCATGACTTATTTCCTGTCGCAGAAATGTACATTTTATGTTTATGTATACTCAAAGTAACCATTTTCACGCTAGTGTTCCTTTCAGTGACTTATCTCTTTGCAAAAAATGAGAAATTCTTTTTCACTGTACAGCAATACTAAAGTACATCTAAAGGTATTGGGGACAACCTAACGGACAAGTAACACTGGTGTACAGTATTCAATAACATACTTGTAAAACGCAGCAGCCTAATCTACCCATACAAGAGTGCTGATTTCTCTAAACAATACTTTTCATGTTCCTCTCCTTTTTAATGTCTTAGTACTCTCCTGAAGAGGGTCTCCTTCCTGTAACTGACCAGACCCGGGCTTTGATCACCCACCCTAAGGAGTGGGTGTGCATTTAGTCTTCCTAGGGACTGCATATGGAGGTATGTAAAATACTATTTACAGTATCTACACTTTACCATCAACACATTCTCCTAATGGCGTTAAAGGGCCTTAAAACTGTACTTTATATACAAGTAATTTTCATGAAGGAGTCCGCACACATACCGTAGAAGCAATAAACGTGAAGTATTTTTTCTCCCATCACATACATGTGCAGACACGGTCTGACCTGCTTAGGTCGACGCACGTTTCGGGGCCACGCAGGGGCCCCTTTGTCAAGACAGATAGCAGATAAGACTTTCCTAAGACCACAATAAAGGGGCATATATGAAATGGAATAGGCATTGGTTGTTTAGCTTGCTAAATAGTTAGTCTAAATAACTAATGCCAAAATAGGAACTTCTAATGGGTCCAAGGGGTAGTCGAGCGTGATATATTCAAGTTTAACAAATGTATACTTTCAGAAAATAATAAATGCTATGTAAACAAAACACAATCTCTAGTATTTTAGCTAATTAAAAGCAATAATAAATGCTTGGAAACTGGTTAGAAATGATTACCATGTACTACTATTAAATATATCGGTATCAAGAGCTACATGAGATAATCATTCATGCCAGGAAGTACTTGGCCACAGCAGGATTTCAAAAAAGGGGGGGTACATACCATGACGTGTTGGGAAACCCCAATATAATGTATTGAGAGGGTGGAAAGCTCGGAATCAGAATCTTTTTTCGCCAAGCACGACTGGGTCGTGCCCGGAATTGGGCTTGGCGCATGGATACAGGGCGTATACATAGACATATGAGGCTGAACTGGACTTCACTACTACAAGCGAGTATAGTCAAGCAAGTTTGTTCACCATTTTATTTTATTTTTTCAGCGTTTTTTTTCAGATTTACTTCGTACTTTCACCTGTTCTTGTGTGGTGGTTTTTTTTTGTTTGTTTTTTAAACCAAGTTAATGGAAATACTTTCTTTTAATTAAATGTGGAATGATAGTTTGCAAATCGGTGACAAAATTGAGATTTGAATGAAGTTAATGCAATTAAGCTGCAAAGTCTTATATGTGTGTTTTATGTCTTCTATGCAACAGACCCTCCTTGACCACGCCTGTAAGTAGTCACCTCACCAAGCATGCAGCATCTGGAGTCCTTCTCTATGAACTTGAATTCTTCACTGGATGGACCTTTAAATGTCTGTCTGCCTATGTAAGACTTCTAAGACTTGGACTTTAAAAAGAAGGTTGACACCTTCCAGAAGAACTTGGCAGAACGACAGACTGTCTAATGTGCAAAGCTACTGAACCCCGAGGAGAGATCAGCTGTTTAACACAACGTATTGTACCGCTTAAGGAAAATATTGATGGCTGACCAATGTACACACGACAACGTTGCTTTATTTCCGCATTAAGGAGATCTTCCCTTTCCAAAACTGACTTCTAGATAAGTAGGACAAACCGCTAAGTATAAGGAATTTATATGTAATAAGTTTTTATTTTGGAACTTCCTGATGGTCTTCAAAACTGCTGCTCTGAAAGTGTTAATACAGCGGGTAACACATTTTTATATACTTTACTAGATTTTTTTCTTTCTTTTTTAGTTCTTAAACCGTTTGTTCACCTTGTCATGCAAACAATCTGCCACAATTAAGAACCGTCTGGTCTGACACTGCGTTCTGAGATCTCATGCAATTTTTTGATGCATTTTTTTAAAAATACATTTAAATTCCTAAAACTTTCCAGATGTCCTATGTACCGGTAACCTTTTTAGTTTGTTATTAAAAGCTGTCAAAAAAATAAATATAAATAATAATAAAAAAATAATAATAAAAAGAAAACCCTTATGTGCTGGTAACATGAACCTGATTACCTGTGTGTGCAACTGGCACTCCCATGATGCACTCCTGTCTTGCTTTTTTTGTCAAACCTGGTTTGTTACATTACCTTTATATATAATATATGTATATATTTTTTTGAGGATAGCTTGTGAACATTATATATGACAGAACTGCTTTAAGTATGAATTAGCGCTTTATTAATTATTCACTTCAAGTGTTTTTTTTTTTTTTAATTGTCTTTATAAAGCACCGGTGGCAGTTCCACAAATGGAGCCTCCACCTATTATCAAGGCGCATTGTTGCCATGTTTGAATAAAGTGTCAAGTCATATGCTGAGTCTGTTTATTTTTTTACAAGATGCTTTTAAAGAGGAACTCCAGTGAAAATAATGTAATAAAGTGCTTCATTTTTACAATAATTATGTATAAATGATTTAGTCAGGGTTTGCTCATTGTAAAATCTTTCCTCTCCCAGATTCACATTCTGACATGTATTACATGGTGACATTGTTACTGTGGGCAGGTTATGTAGCTGCTCCTAGCTGTTTTGGCTGTTAAAGACAGCTGTAAGCAGCTATTTCCTGTCTGTGAACATTGTTACATTGTGGCAGTTTGTCAGGAGTACTGCGGTCCTCAGAGCTTCTTGTGGGAGGGGTTTCACCACAATATCAGTCATAAAGCGCCCCCTGATGGTCTGTTTGTGAAAAGCAATATATTTCTCATGTAAAAGGGGGTATCAGCTACTGATTGGAATAAAGTTAAATTCTTGGTTAGAGTTCCTCTTTAAGGCTAGGTTCACTGTAGGACGTTGCGTTGTAATGCGACATTAGTCGTAATGCAACATTACAATGCAACCAAAAAGTGGTAGCGCAAATTAACGCTGCATTGTCGTCGCATATAGTAGATACAGTGAAGCATACAGGCAATGAAATGTATGCTTTCCTGTACCTGGTAACGTGTGCATTTACAGGCAACACACTACAGCCATGCTTTGTCATAACGCTACACGTTACAATTCAACGCTAAAGTCGCATTGTGAATGTCACATAGACTTATCATTACAGTGCGGTAAGCTGCGCTATAAGATAATGTATTTATAATGCAGCTCTGAAACGTCACACTGTGAACCTAGCCTCAAGGAAATCAAAACCCTGCTTGTTGAGCACCTGAAGAGAAAATGAGAAAATAGTAACTGGGAGCGTGTGGTCTCTTTTAATGAAAATTTGGGGTGATGTTCGGGTTGTGGATTGATCCTTAAATGTAAATTTTGTATGCAGCTTAAACAAGTCCCACCAAGGTTTAGATGGTTTGGTGCATTTTCAAGCTGCATTTATTTGCATACAGAGTTTGGATAATCCTGCATCAGCTAAGAATTATTTGCATCTCATTGACCATCCCTGGTAGTGACTAGTGAGCAAAAAATTCTAACATGCAGATTTCCACTGACCCAGGAACAGAGAATTTGAGCCAATCAAAGCCAGTACTGGATTTGGCTGTCAGCTGGCTGATGGGCAATCATGTATAGGTTTTGGCTAAATTAAGTTTCCTCCCTGTGCAAGTGTAGTTTTGTGTGTTACAATATTGTGCTCCTTGTGGCTGTTTGTATAAGAGACGTAACCCGTCTAGGAATCCTAATGCTTGCCAAGTAAGTTATCTTTATAACAGAGCATTTGCTTCAGTCTAGAGTTAGAGGAATTTTAGGTTTATGGTCAAGCAAAAACTAGAAATCACCCAGCCCTCTTTAAAGTGAACCCGAGGTGAGCGTGATATGGAGGCTGCCATATTTATTTCCTTTTAAACAATACTAGTTGCCTGGCAGCCCTGCTGATCTATTTGGCTGCAGTAGTGAACTGAATTACACCAGAAACAAGCATGAAGCTAATCTTGTCAGTTCTGACAACATTGGCAGAAACCCCTGACCTGCTGTATGCTTGTTCAGGGTCTATGGTTGAAAGAATTAGAGGCCGAGGACCAGCACGGCAGCCAGGCAACTGGTATTGCTTAAAAGGAGATAAATATGGCAGCCTCAATATTATTCTCACCTCTGGTTCCCTTTAAGGTTTGTAGAGTAATGCTAAGTAGTAGCCTAAGTAAATGCTTTAAAAGGGATTGATGATGTGGCCTTCTTTACCCTTCCCCTTTCCCATTGTAGTTGATGGGATTACAGAAAATCTAGACTATTCATTACGGCTATAGCGTTGCAACCAGAATTACTATAAAATAACTAATTCAGGTGCCGGCAATAACTATGCCCCTGAATTACCCAGCCAAAGGAACAAATTAGCGCTAACCCATTACCTGTCCTTTGTATTTGTGTATTTAAACCCAGGTTCTGAGCATGTGGTACATGTAAAACTATTTACATTAACTAGAACACATTTTTACATTTTAGAAAATAATCCTATTTACGGCAAACCAAATCTGTTATTTTACCTAAAAATCAATTGGGAACACTTAGAATAATAAAAACACTAAATGTGTACAAATTATTTTTAATAGCGAACATGTAAACAAGCAGCTGAGACCTCATCAGTGTCCACCCGCCTACAAGTCAGTATTCAGTATATGCACCGTTTGGTGGCAATTACAGGTGTATAGATGGGTTTATATTGGCTTTTGCAAAATGTCACAGTGCAATTTGCCTCATTCTTATTCTTTTCAAAACTGCTGAAGGACTGTTGAGAACCTTGGTGATCTACCAAACTTGACCCATTGCTTGGGAACTTATTATTATTATTATTATTTAGTATTTATATAGCGCCAGGGGCGTAGCAATAGGGGGTGCAGCGGTAGCGACCGCATCGGGGCCCTTGGGCCAGTGGGGCCCCGAATGGCCCTCCCTCAACTACAGTATTAGCTCTATATTGGTCCTGTGCTCATATTAATCACTTCTATGGATGCTTTGAATAGTGGTAATCATTAACAAACTGTTCCCCATCCCCTTCTTGCTCCTCTGACATTGTAGTTGCCATTGGCAGCTTTTAGTGCGCCGTTTCAATTGCTATGTATAGAGTGCATGGGGGGCCCCATTGTAAAACTTGCATCGGGGCCCACAGCTCCTTAGCTACGCCACTGTATAGCGCCGACATCTTACGCAGCGCTGTACAGAGTATATTGTCTTGTCACTAACTGTCCCTCAAAGGAGCTCACAATCTAATCCCTACTATAGTTATATGTGTATGTATGTATCATGTAGTGTATATATTGTAGTCTAAGGCCAATTTTAGGGGGAAGCCAATTAACTTATCTGTATGTTTTTGGGATGTGGGAGGAAACTAGCGTGCCCGGAGAAAACCCACGCAGACACAGGGAGAACATACAAACTCCTTGCAGATAGTACCCTGGCTGGGATTTGAACCTGGGACCTAGCGCTGCAAGGCAAGAGCGCTAACCACTACGCCACCGTGCTGATCAATGTGTGGACAGATGAAATGCTTGTTACCTAGTGGTCATGTGACAGCTATTAAAGTGCAAGCACCTGGAAGAACCATTTTATAATCCATTATAAAGAAAGTAAAGAAAAAATTGGGGTGGTGCTCAGGACCTGCATTTGCACAAAAACACTTTTCACAAACCTTTTAACAATCTGAATTCTAAACCTACACTCAAAACATACAGCATGGCCCATATGCAATTCACTTTTTCACCTGAGTTTTCTCCTAGGAGATAATTTTTCATCTTCATTTTTAACCGCTTGCTGGCTACGTCAGGACCGCCTAACTCCGATCGGCGGAAGGTCCGTGGGCCGGGGATTGCAGGAGATTGTGCGCGCATCTCCGCATGAATGACTGAGTGGAGCTTTGCCATCAGTCTCCCAGCAAAACCGCTGTCTAATAAACCTGTACAGCGTAGCACTGTACTGGGGACAGCCGTGTGACACTGCTGTCCCCTCCATTGGCTCAGGGGTGATCCGCTGTCATAGGCTGAAGCCTATGACAGCCAATAACAGTGATTGGCTGGTGGGGGGGCTGACCAAATTTATTTAAAAATATATATAAAATCTTTTTCTCTAATCGCATTCCGGGACAACAGGAGATCCAGTCCCTCCTCCGGATCTGGGGAAACCACAATCAAGAAGTATTAAAAGCTCCCGCCCTCCCTCATCCCTCAGTTCATCTGTGTTTCCCTCCAGGAAACACCGTCAAGAAGCGGCTCCCATTTTTTATTTTTGGACCTTACCGGAGGGTGAGGTTTTCTCCTAGGGAAGCCAGGTCCTGGATGGGTTCCAGAGGGGATTCGGGGGACCCAGGTTTCCAGTTGGGGGGAGAGCGCCTGATTGTGCATGAAACAGCGCTGCTCCCCGGCCTCTCGCACGGAACGCCAGCTGTCTAGGCGCGTGTATCGGCCGCATGGACTTCCGGGAGGCGTAACTGCGGAGATCGTGACGTCAGACGCCGGCAGGAGAGTATCTCGGAGGGCGCGCTGACGTCACATGCGGCGGAAGGGGAGGTTTTTTAATACGGAAGACCCAGAGAGGAAGAGTGGCTGGCGTCTTCCGTGTATACGAGGCAGCATGGAGACACAGCAGGGGACAAAGTCTTCCAGCCAGCCTCAGCCCCAAACAGCGGCAGCAGTTTCTGGCGGGGTGAGTCCTCCGTTGGAGGAGGTTTATACTGATCTTGTTAGAGACTAATTAAGACGCAGTGGTTTGTCTTTTTTTCTCTTTTTATAGGCAAAATCTGAGCCTAAAACTTTAACTACAGCCCCTGAAAAGAAGTACAAACGTTGTGGTTTATGTAGTGTGAAGATTCCTATTGAGGCCCCTAAAAATGCTTGCCAGACTTGCATAGATGCCTTGATAGCCTCTGAAACTTCCAGCATTTTAAAAGGAGTTATGGAGTCAGTTAACATTAAAATGCTGGATACTTTGGAAAAATTTAAGGAGTCCTTTATCCCTCCACCAACAGAGTCTAGGCCTGGTCCTTCCTCTATTTCCCTCCCGGGCCCTTCGGGGCCTCCGTCCCGTCCTTCCTCTATGTCTGATACCTTGGGGGGCATGGGGCTGGGGGAGGGTGAAGAGGAATTAGAGGAGGAGGAGGGTGAGGACATGTCAGAAATTATTTCTCTAGAGGAGGGGGAGCAGGTTCAATCTGGGGAGTCGGACTCAGAGCAATTAGTCCGAACCCCTAGATTTTTGTTTTCCCCAGATGAATCTTCTGAGTTACTCAAAGCTGTTTATGCTACGGAGCAGATTAAAGAAACAGTGTCTGAGCCTACCCCCCAGGATCTGGTATATTCGGGTTTAGCTAGGCCCGTGGGACGTGTATTCCCTATCCACAAATCTTTGCAGGAGATTATTTCCTCGCAATGGCAGGACCCTGAAAGACGTTTGTTTGTACCAAAATCGGCTAAGAGGAAGTATCCCTTTGCTCAGGAGGAGATTGATAAATGGATCAAATGCCCTAAATTAGATGCGGCTTTAGCCAAATATTCAAAGGATTCTGACTTATCCTTTGAGGACGCAGGCACTCTAAAAGACCCTATGGACAAAAGAGTGGAAGGGCTTCTGAAGAAAGCCTGGGAGTCGGCAGCATTTGCTTTCCTACCAGGGATTTCAGCCACATGTATTTCTCGAAATTTGAGAATTTGGATGGATAACCTAATTTCTCAAATTTCAAAAGGGGCGCCTGCCAAAGATTATGCAGCTTCCTTACCGGTAGTTCTAAGGGCAGTAGCTTTTTTAGCGGATGCAATTACGGAAATGGTCAGAATTACGGCGCGCACTACTGCGCTCATTAATTCGGCCAGACGGGCTATTTGGCTGAAGACCTGGGAGGGGGATTTGACCTCAAAAAATAGGTTATGTTCCATCCCCTTTGAAGGGAATCTTCTCTTTGGAGCCGAATTAGATAAGGTCTTATCCCGGTCGGCTGAGAGGGGTAAGCAGTTTCCAAATAAAAAGAGAGTGCTGAATGGGAAGAGACCTTTTGTGGCTAAAAAACAAACTAGTGAACAGTCTTCTTCCTGGCCTGTAAAAAATAGGAATGTGCAGAGGAAATGGTCCTTTCCGAAAGGAAGGGGAAGAGGGGGTTTCACTTTGGGAAACCCCAAACCTTCCAGTCAAGACAAATGACGTCTTTCCAGTGGGGGGCAGACTAACCTTTTTTCAGTTGGAATGGGAGAAGTTAGATCCCGATCCTTTTGTGTTGCAAATTATAAAGCGGGGTTACCGCCTTCAATTCTCTGTTTGTCCCCCCCCCCCCCCCCCCCCCCACAGGATTTTTGTGAATCAGATTCCGAGAGATCCAGAGAAGGCTCTGGGCCTAGAATCAGAGATCCACAAGTTTTTGGAGAAAAGGGTAATAATCCAGGTCCCTCGGTCAGAGGAGTTCCAGGGTTATTATTCCCACGTGTTTTTGGTAAAGAAAGCAAACAGGGATTTCAGATTTATTCTGAATCTGAAGTCCCTGAATCCATATTTGGACTACAAGAAATTCAGGATGGAGAGCATTTATTCCGTGAGAGCTCTCCTTCAAGGACAGGAATTTTTCATTTCAATAGATCTGCAGGACGCGTATCTGCACATACCCATTTTTTCAGGCCATCAAAAATATTTGAGATTCGCGATCCGGGATCATTCCCGGATTCGCCATTTCCAATTTCAGGCTCTGCCTTTCGGCATCGCATCAGCCCCCCGCATCTTCACCAAGGTTCTGGCAGAGGTGATGAAAGAGCTGAGGCTACAACAAATCTCAATCGTGCCATATTTGGACGATCTTCTGGTGTTTGCCCAGTCAAGAGAGCTCTTACTGGCTCACAGAGAGATCGTGATACAGTCTCTCACTCGGGTTGGGTGGATTATAAATCATGCCAAGTCTTTCTTAACCCCAACTCAGCAGATAACCTTCCTGGGTTATCGCATAGATTCCGTGATGCAAAAGATTTTCCTGCCTCAGGAGAAAATTCTAAAGATTCAGAGGGAGGTAGAAAGGCTTCTGACGCTGAGGGATTGTTCCCTTCGCCAGATCATGAGTCTTTTGGGTTTATTTACAGCCGCAATCCCGGCTGTGATATGGGCTCAGTCACACGCCAGACGATTGCAGAATCTTCTTCTATCAAACTGGGACAGGTCCCAGACCTCTCTAGACTTCCGGACAATCATTCCGGAGCAGGTGAGAACAAGCCTATCCTGGTGGTTGATTCAGGAGAATCTACATCAGGGGAGATGGTGGAGGCAGCAGAACCCAATACAGATCTTCTCAGATGCGAGTTCATGGGGCTGGGGGGCGACAGTTCAGGGTCAACACGCACAGGGCTCCTGGGATCCTGTCGTAAGGAGAAAGTCGTCCAATTTCAGAGAGCTGAAGGCAGTTCAGGAAGCTCTCAGGTCATTTCAAGGAATGATAGAGAAACGACAATGTCACGACGGTGGCTTATTTATCGAAACAGGGGGGGGGGACAAGATCCAACGATCTCATGTCCCTTTCCTCAGAAATCTTCGATTGGGTAGAGCTAAAGGTTCTATCTTTAGCTGCTATCCACATAAAAGGAGTATTGAATCGGGAGGCGGACTTTTTGAGTCGTCACCAAATAAATCAGTCAGAATGGAGCCTCCATTCACAGATTTTTTCCGAGGTAACAGAGATCTTCGGAGTTCCGGACATAGATCTCTTTGCCTCCCCAGACAATGCGAAGGTGAGTCGTTTTTACTCCCTTTTCAGGAGCCCAGGGTCTCTGGGATTGGACGCACTCAGTCTCCCATGGCATTTCAGTCTATGTTATGCTTTTCCTCCACTGATTCTCATTCCTCAGGTACTGGTAAAACTTCAAAGAGAAAAAGTAAGAATGATTCTAATTGCCCCTATGTGGCCAAAGAGGCCATGGTATGCAACCCTGTTAAAATTATCGGAGAAACCTCCGTATCCTCTCCCAGAGCGAGAGGACCTACTGATGCAGGGTCCCCTGAAACATCCCAAGCCCCACTTATTCAAACTGGCAGCTTGGATCCTGAGAGGGTAATTTTAAGGAATAAGGGTGTCTCGGCGAAGGTTATCGAGACGCTTATGAAATGTAGGAAGCCGGTGACTCAGAAAATTTATCGGAAGGTCTGGAAGGTTTTTCTGGCATGGTGTGCTACTAAAGATAGAAACAGGGAATTGACTAGCTCAGTATTAGATTTTCTTCAGGATGGCTGGGAAATGAACCTTGCGCCTAGCACCTTGAAGGTTCAGTGTTCGGCCCTGTCTATTTTATTAGATAGACATCTAGCTCAGGAGGAATTAGTTAGGAATTTCTTTAGGGCCATTCAAAGATCGACTCCTGTTAAACGGAAAATCTTCCCACAATGGGATTTGTCGTTGGTCCTAAACAGCATTATGAGGCCACCCTTTGAACCAATTGAGGAGATCGACATC